>NC_054706.1:70049478-70349478 GCF_016097555.1 Gigantopelta aegis
TAAAGATAATAACTAGTTATTGACGTAGGATATCGGCTTTATTCTCTTCAGGCCGAATGAGAAATTTCCCATTTTTACTTTCAAAAAAGTAAAGTTTGTTTTATTTAACGACGCTACTAGAGCACATTGATTTTTTATCTTATCATCGGCTATTGGACGTCAAACATATGGTCATTCTGATAACAGGTAGCAAGGGATCTTTTATTTGCGCTTCCCACAGGCAGGACAGCACAAACCATAGCCTTTGTTGAACCAGTTATGGATCACTGGTCGGTGCAAGTGGTTTACACCTACCCATTGAGCCTTGCGGAGCACTCACTCAGGGTTTGGAGTCGGTATCTGGATTAAAAATCCCATGCCTCGACTGGGATCTGAACCCAGTACCCACCAGCCTGTAGACCGATGGCCTGACCACGACGCCACAGAGGCCGGTCTTACTTTGAAAATCTACCTATTTTGTTATGATTTATTATGAACTTGGTCGTTTCCCTCAACTGATTATAAGGAATTTTAGTATTATTAAATATTGGGTGTCGTTATTAAAAACCGATAATTGTATATAATACTCCAAGCTTGTTACAAGGAACTTATTGATCTACTACGGAGTAAACCCAATTGTAAAATGAACTGGTTGTACCATATGAACAAATTATTATGCGAGAAAACAAATTCTTATGTATCGGAAGCTCAGTATGTCACAAATGAAAATGCCTTCCTATATCAATTTAAACAACGTCTTCAAGACAACTTTATACAAAACACTGCTGTTGTACTTAATAACTCATCAAAATGTATACTATACAAACATATCACAGATATCTTTCAGCTTCAGCCATATTTACAGAAACCTATTTTAGCCAAATATAGATGTATTCTAACCAAATATCGAACACACTCTCACTCTTAATGTTGAAACCGGAAGATATTCTGGCCAGAAGTGATCGCATATGTTCATTATGTAATATAAGAAGGCTAGAGGATGAATTCCACTTCATACTCGTTTGTCCATTGTGTATGGAATTGCGTGTGAAATACATTAAGAAATATTATTACATTAACCCTTCAAACTTATCCAATTATTACACAACCCTAGCGTCAAAGTTATTAACAATATCTGTAAATTCCTTTATGCTGTTACAGCTAAGGTAGAACTTTACTTTAACTATACTTTACTGTGTCCCTCACTAGAATCAATCGTCCTATACATGTATGTACAAAATGTATTTACTATTATGTTTTATAACTATAGTACTGTATTGTAGTTACCGTCATTGTTATATTTACCATCTTGCCAACATCTTGTTTCTGTTTCTGATTTAAATGTGTATCATTTTGTTCTTATATGTCGTATGGCATAAGGAAAATAAATTAATTGAATGCCTTGACAGGATAAAGACAATACCCTACGTCATTAACTAGAATGGGAATTATTAGAATGCTTGATTTTTTTCTCTTCAAATAATGAAGAATACAATGCAATAAAGTCGATAATTAAAATCAATTTTAATACAGTTACAAATATATTACATGGGAAAAGTGTGAACGGATATACACTTTTCCCTTGGAATGTAGGTTTTGTCGGTTTGGTACAGAGTCATACGATTTCAGTATCCTTTTGAAAATGCTTTCTATCTGCCTTTAGATCACACATGTATTTCAATGAGATCATTAATTTTGCTTGTCATTGGTAATAGTAATATCACATAATATATTTTTGGACTTGTGGCTGTCAACGTTTCTAGGCCAGATGGATTCCCCAACTCATCCTGCACCCACCGCTGCGTCTGTCGGTGCCGTCCCTGTAGTAGCGTGTCCACGTGTTGGCCGTGACGCAAAGCTCTCTGCTGATGCTGCCGCCATCGGCACACTGTCCGCCATCACCGTCCGGATACCAGTAGAAACACAGCTTGGCGTTCTTCAACCACTGTGGAACAGTGGCGGGGATCTTGAGTCGCCATGACATTTGACATCCACCGGCACGTTGATCGGTGTTGTCGCGGTAGTACGGCGTGTAGCTGCCGACACCTGCACACATTTCTCGTGCTGCACCACCCCCGCACTGTCCGCCAAAAAGGTCATGTTGCCAACGATAACACAGCTGTACGGCGTTGAACCAAGATGGCCGACTGTTTGTGAGGGGAATGATTCCCCAGCTCATCCAGCAGCCTCCGCTTCTCTGGTCTGTGTCGTCCCTGTAATACTGAGTCATCTCCCCTGGCTTGGCGCACAGGTTCCTGCCAACCCCTCCACCACATTGCCCGCCATCGTCATCCGGGTACCATCTGTAGCACAGCTGCGTCTGCGTCGTGAACCAATCGGGCACAATGAAATCCTCCTCCACTTCCTGACCAAGAGCATCGACGACGCTTTGTTGAGGAATCACTTGAGCCAGTGCTGCCCTCACTCGTCCCAGTAACTCAGTGATGTCTGCACCCCCGTGATTGTACCGCTGTCCCGCACTCAATAAAATTCTCACCAGCTCGCGCAGATACGCCTTGTTCACGTGGGCAGCCACTGCCCGTTCCATTGATGCTCGTTTCGCGTCATCCTGGATGAATTCGCTGATGGGAATTAGCTCCCCTGAGAAGAGCCACGGATTTGCTGAAACTGTCGGCTGCCATGTTGGAATTCCATTGCCGGCTAATAGGTTTGTGTCTCCCCCATAATATCTGTTTTGAAAAAAAGAAAAATCAATATTAAAAAGTAATATTAATTTATTCACTCATACTTCGTTTAACAAATTGACCCTTTCAATCATGTAGATCAGATACCCACAATTTAAGAAATAGTATAATGAAGAAGAACATAGTGATTAAAACGTTGATAAATTAGCAACTTCCGAATTAGCAAAACCATTGTTAACGTTCACATATTCGCATGTCACCACATTTGGCTCTCTTTGACTGAATTGGTTGTCATTAGGTGGCGATATGGGTGGTTTTTAAGGAATTGTTTTAGGGGTAGTAATCTTGTAATATTATTTTAAATAAGACGTGTTCAGTTCTCGATGATATGTTTATACTGTAGGTTTTGTTTAATATGAGTCCACGACAGTTTTTATTAGTTATTAGCTGTCATTTAATTTCAAACACCGCACTATCTCTGAATTTTGATATGATCAAAAACCAAATGTTGAGACTACAAAACAATTGTGTCTGTTTAAATGGCCCCTGCGCATGCTGTAACCTCACCGTGGTGAAGGGGTGTAACATTCTCTTTGAGAATGGCCAATACAGTACAAATCCCCTTGTTTTTCTTAGGGATACAATTAAAATTTTGAATAAAAGTCAGTATCTATCTGTGATATTTGTATTTTTTCACAGTTCTTTACACTGTGTTTTTATTTAAATCTTGAATTTTTATATTGATGTTGATCATCACTTTATTTGTTTGCATTACCATAGTTTGACACCCAATAGCCGATGTATTTTTCGTGCTGGGGTGTCGTTAAACATTCATTGCTTCATTCATTCTGTTTAAATAGTTAAACAGACGTTGGTTATTAGGGTTTACAAAACAAAATCCTCACAAAACCCAAACAAAAAGAATAAACAAAAACAAAAACAAAACAGTCGGGGGAGAGGTATTGATATTTAGATCATATTTTAATCATGGGCTAAAGACCAGGATGACCACAAACGCGTTGGACTTGCCAAAACTTATAATTTAAACAAAACGTTCGAAGTAATGTGTAAGTTAACTGTCCAGCAAGCTGTAAAACATTACTACCTAATCACTAGCGGCGTTATTTGTGATATTGAGACCGTGGCATTTGGTCTATAGAACGAGAGTAAACTTCTCTGGAATAAAAAGGAGTCTTTTATATGCAATTCCATCACGAGAGAAGTCGTGGCACAGTCGTGGCACAGTCGTAGCTTCATAAAGTTCTAAAGTTATATCATTAAATACCAATGTAATTACGTTATTTGTAAAACCAGTGGATTTTAATCAATCATATTTTAAAAGGTATTTATTAGGCAAACTATTCTTAGCTATTATGTCTTTTTCACTTTTAAATTACACATTCAAGCTCTAACCTTAATATTTGTTTAGTGGTAGCCTGCCAGGGCTACAAGTTTATGAAGTCTGGTAGCCCTCAGAAAAAAATCGGTAGCCCTAAAATTTTATTAAAAATGTCATTACTGGTTATAACTTCTTATTTAAATTCCCGATTTTATCAAATGCAATGTCTTTGTGGTCATTCTGCTGTTTGAAATATATCTCCAAATGCATTATATCGCAACAAAAAAGGCGCGTGCCTTGCAAAAAAAGGTGGGCGACTTTAATGGATTTTTTAATCATACATACCTTATAGTTTCTGTAGTTTTTGTGAAGACCGACCCGAACAGCCGAACTGTAGGACGAGACCTCCTCTATGTACTTGGAGGAATGTGTAATGGTGTGCTGAGACCGCGAGTACGATCGGCTAGCCGAGAAGGCTCCTTTAAATATGTTGAGTCCCAAGCCAGCACTCGATGACATTGTACGCTTTACTTCGTGATAGTTCTTGAATATTTGGGTATTGGCGTTCAACCATCCGCCGGGTATTCTGGATATATCCCAAACCTGGTCAGGCATGTCAAACACTTGCTGCAAATAAAATATATTTGAAAATATAAAAAGATATTTTATTTAACTTTGCGAAGAGGTCTAATTGTTTAATAAAATAAATGTACCGGCAATCTTATTAAAATCAGCTCCACTGGCTGTACTATGGAAATTAAAGATCCAGTGAAGCTGATTTTTAATCAGATTGAATGTACCGAGTTACATAAATTTTAAAAAGTGAAATATTTTCCTTTATTTTTTAGTAATTTATAGCTCTTAGATAAAACATTTCCGTTTCATAAATATTTGGAGCATAATAATGCAATTTATTTAATGTATTAATTTATGTAATTTAGTTATTTAACAAATCTCTGCTTATCATTCTCGTACCAATATTATGTCTGAGAAACGAAATCTGTATCAATTTTATGTTTGAAATAAACTTTGTAGATGGTTGTTATAGAAACATCTAAACAAAATATCATATTCTAAGGGCGGTAATTGTTTTCAGGTTTGGGCGATGCCTCCCCATCCCCACCCCACCCCTCCTGCCTGGCTACGGGCCAGGATGATGGGTATCCACTGGGTGTTGCCCCTCTAAAGATTGATATCTGAAATCGCTATTTAAAGTATATTATGTTAGCTATATATATATATTTAAAATAATGGTAGGCCTATTTAGCAACATTTGCCATGAATAATTTTACTTGTAGAAAACAAGTAGAAAATGCATTTTTATACAAAGTATGATATAGTAATTCGATTGTTTGTTGTTAATATTCATGATATTTTCGATTGTAGGCTAATTGTAACGAATTATTTGATTGGATCGTACAGTTGTTCACTGTAAGTAATTATTTCATTAGATACAACAGTTTGTTACAGGACTGGTCTTTGTATATTCAGCGTAAACACTTGAATACAAAATTTATATATATCGTGAAAAATGCTAATTTAAAGAGTGTTGCATTTATCAGAATTTGCAATTATGAATTTTACTTGCAGAATGCAGGAAAATGCATTTCAGAACATCAAGTTTTAAACGTTTCCCGGGGCATCGTGCTTCCAACCTCTCCTAATAATACGGGCAATTCGCACCATTGATCTCAATCAGTCAGCCGCCTCAATACAACCCCAACTCCACCCCACCCAACAAAAAATTCACTTTCGCCGTGCCTGAATATACTGGATCATACCTAAAGTTTATGTGATCTAACATGTCGTGCTCCCCTCTGGAAAAATTCCTGCGGACAATCTGGATTGTTTTGTTGTTGTTGTTTCTTTCTGTCAATGTTTGAATAATATTATATTTCCTAACATATGTCTAAGACATTTTTTAAAGGAAACGTTCTAAGCTAAACAATTTAAAACATAATAATTTTTTTTTTATCAAATGTTCGTTTCGTAATTTTAAAATAATATTTTAACTTACTTGATTCTGATTTGTCCATGTTTTCCCTTCATTACACGTGTAGTCTATTACTGGTCTCAAAACCCGTCAGCGGTGGTGAAATCCAGGGGCAGAAGATCAAGTTTTGTGATGTCAACCCCCTTTCTCTGTTTGTTTCACGCCTGGTGTTGGATTGGCGCAGTCCTGGGCGCTGCTAGCTGTTGTCGCCACCAAACAGACCACTACGACAATGTGATACATCATGGAATTCTCAGTGTCTGCTGATAAAGCAGGCAGCAGGTTCTTAAATACGCGAAAAAAAACCGGATATTCGGCTGCCAGTCGTCTGCTTCTTACGATCCCGCTGTTGACGTGTTTTATGAGTAGGTCTCTACTCCTAAACAATAATAAAAACGAGACCCAATTCTGAAGTGTTTGGCATACGAAGTTTCGAAATATATATTTTGTGAAGCAAAAAAAATATATATATTAAAAAAAAAAGAAGAGTACATACGTATTACCTTTTACGGATTACGGATATCCTATATCATTATTCAAAACAATAGAAGGTTAACGGAAGGGCTTTTTCTTAATTAGTTTTTGACGTAAAATGTAAGTCTAAACATGAACCTGTATTTAACATTTCACAATTTATGACTTGTGCTAGTACAGAAAAACACAAACACGTCTCATATATTTTACATGTTATAATTATTAATGCATTTTTAAATATCGAAAACATATTACTGTAAGAAATAAAATGTGCAATAAATATTGTTATAGATCTGTGTGGTCCTTAACCATATGTCTGACGTCATATAACCGTAAATAAAATGTGTTGAGTGCGTCGTTAAATAAAACAGTTCCTTCACCAACAGGGGCGTATGCTGGGGGGGGGGGGGGGGGGGGTCGGACGACCCCCGCTGAAGCAAATGGTCCGCTTTCAGAACTAAAACATACTGGTTTATACTTATGGAGTTTCTTGTGGTGCAAAACAAAATAGAAAAAGGGTCCACTTGGTTCATATTCTACCACCCCCCCCCCCCCCCCCCCACACACACACACGTACGCACCCCGATCCAGATCACGCTACGCCCCTGACCAAGCCGTGTCGGAATAGCAATATATACTAAATAGCGTTATTTTAAAATCTGGCTGTCAGTCATATATATGGTCAAACATTCTATAGATGTACACGTATATCAGTCGACTTTAAAAAAAAAAGGACATGTATTTCACCTGTATATAAAGGCCACCTGGTCATAAGAATCACATACGACTTTAGCTCAGTCGGCAGAATAGTCGCATGAGTTGGATTTTTCCCTCGTCCCAACTACTTCCCCACGACTGGTATATCAAAGGCCGTCGTATGTGCTGTCCTGTCTGCAGAAAAAATGCATATAAAAAGATCCCTTACTGCTAATGGAAAAACGTAGCTGGTTTTCTCAAAGACTATATATGTCAGAATTATCAAGTTTGATATCCAACAGAAGATAATTTATAAACCCATGTGCTCTATAAATAAAAACTAACTGCTGAGACCGCGAGTACGATCGGCTAGCCGAGAAGGCTCCTTTAAATATGTTGAGTCCCAAGCCAGCACTCGATGACATTGTACGCTTTACTTCGTGATAGTTCTTGAATATTTGGGTATTGGCGTTCAACCATCCGCCGGGTATTCTGGATATATCCCAAACCTGGTCAGGCATGTCAAACACTTGCTGCAAATAAAATATATTTGAAAATATAAAAAGATATTTTATTTAACTTTGCGAAGAGGTCTAATTGTTTAATAAAATAAATGTACCGGCAATCTTATTAAAATCAGCTCCACTGGCTGTACTATGGAAATTAAAGATCCAGTGAAGCTGATTTTTAATCAGATTGAATGTACCGAGTTACATAAATTTTAAAAAGTGAAATATTTTCCTTTATTTTTTAGTAATTTATAGCTCTTAGATAAAACATTTCCGTTTCATAAATATTTGGAGCATAATAATGCAATTTATATTAATGTATTAATTTATGTAATTTAGTTAATTAACAAATCTCTGCTTATCATTCTCGTACCAATATTATGTCTGAGAAACGAAATCTGTATCAATTTTATGTTTGAAATAAACTTGTAGATGGTTGTTATAGAAACATCTAAACAAAATATCATATTCTAAGGGCGGTAATTGTTTTCAGGTTTGGGCGATGCCTCCCCATCCCCACCCCACCCCTCCTGCCTGGCTACGGGCCAGGATGATGGGTATCCACTGGGTGTTGCCCCTCTAAAGATTGATATCTGAAATCGCTATTTAAAGTATATTATGTTAGCTATATATATATATTTAAAATAATGGTAGGCCTATTTAGCAACATTTGCCATGAATAATTTTACTTGTAGAAAACAAGTAGAAAATGCATTTTTATACAAAGTATGATATAGTAATTCGATTGTTTGTTGTTAATATTCATGATATTTTCGATTGTAGGCTAATTGTAACGAATTATTTGATTGGATCGTACAGTTGTTCACTGTAAGTAATTATTTCATTAGATACAACAGTTTTTGTTACAGGACTGGTCTTTGTATATTCAGCGTAAACACTTGAATACAAAATTTATATATATCGTGAAAAATGCTAATTTAAAGAGTGTTGCATTTATCAGAATTTGCAATTATGAATTTTACTTGCAGAATGCAGGAAAATGCATTTCAGAACATCAAGTTTTAAACGTTTCCCGGGGCATCGTGCTTCCAACCTCTCCTAATAATACGGGCAATTCGCACCATTGATCTCAATCAGTCAGCCGCCTCAATACAACCCCAACTCCACCCCACCCAACAAAAAATTCACTTTCGCCGTGCCTGAATATACTGGATCATACCTAAAGTTTATGTGATCTAACATGTCGTGCTCCCCTCTGGAAAAATTCCTGCGGACAATCTGGATTGTTTTGTTGTTGTTGTTTCTTTCTGTCAATGTTTGAATAATATTATATTTCCTAACATATGTCTAAGACATTTTTTAAAGGAAACGTTCTAAGCTAAACAATTTAAAACATAATAATTTTTTTTTTATCAAATGTTCGTTTCGTAATTTTAAAATAATATTTTAACTTACTTGATTCTGATTTGTCCATGTTTTCCCTTCATTACACGTGTAGTCTATTACTGGTCTCAAAAACCCGTCAGCGGTGGTGAAATCCAGGGGCAGAAGATCAAGTTTTGTGATGTCAACCCCCTTTCTCTGTTTGTTCACGCCTGGTGTTGGATTGGCGCAGTCCTGGGCGCTGCTAGCTGTTGTCGCCACCAAACAGACCACTACGACAATGTGATACATCATGGAATTCTCAGTGTCTGCTGATAAAGCAGGCAGCAGGTTCTTAAATACGCGAAAAAACCGGATATTCGGCTGCCAGTCGTCTGCTTCTTACGATCCCGCTGTTGACGTGTTTTATGAGTAGGTCTCTACTCCTAAACAATAATAAAACGAGACCCAATTCTGAAGTGTTTGGCATACGAAGTTTCGAAATATATATTTTGTGAAGCAAAAAAATATATATATTAAAAAAAAAAGAAGAGTACATACGTATTACCTTTTACGGATTACGGATATCCTATATCATTATTCAAAACAATAGAAGGTTAACGGAAGGGCTTTTTCTTAATTAGTTTTTGACGTAAAATGTAAGTCTAAACATGAACCTGTATTTAACATTTCACAATTTATGACTTGTGCTAGTACAGAAAAACACAAACACGTCTCATATATTTTACATGTTATAATTATTAATGCATTTTAAATATCGAAAACATATTACTGTAAGAAATAAAATGTGCAATAAATATTGTTATAGATCTGTGTGGTCCTTAACCATATGTCTGACGTCATATAACCGTAAATAAAATGTGTTGAGTGCGTCGTTAAATAAAACAGTTCCTTCACCAACAGGGGCGTATGCTGGGGGGGGGGGGGGGGTCGGACGACCCCCGCTGAAGCAAATGGTCCGCTTTCAGAACTAAAACATACTGGTTTATACTTATGGAGTTTCTTGTGGTGCAAAACAAAATAGAAAAAGGGTCCACTTGGTTCATATTCTACCACCCCCTCCCCCCCCCCCCCACACACACACGTACGCACCCCGATCCAGATCACGCTACGCCCCTGACCAAGCCGTGTCGGAATAGCAATATATACTAAATAGCGTTATTTTAAAATCTGGCTGTCAGTCATATATATGGTCAAACATTCTATAGATGTACACGTATATCAGTCGACTTTAAAAAAAAGGACATGTATTTCACCTGTATATAAAGGCCACCTGGTCATAAGAATCACATACGACTTTAGCTCAGTCGGCAGAATAGTCGCATGAGTTGGATTTTTCCCTCGTCCCAACTACTTCCCCACGACTGGTATATCAAAGGCCGTCGTATGTGCTGTCCTGTCTGCAGAAAAATGCATATAAAAGATCCCTTACTGCTAATGGAAAAACGTAGCTGGTTTTCTCAAAGACTATATATGTCAGAATTATCAAAGTTTGATATCCAACAGAAGATAATTTATAAACCCATGTGCTCTATAAATAAACTAACTTTATCTGTGGATAGGTTTAAAATGTGTTCAGACCTGCGCCCCACTCACCTCATCACAAAAATGTACACTTTGGTGTGGGGTTTTAAAAAAAAAAAAAATTGGGGGGGGGGGGGATACTTTGGGGGTTGTGGATGTTTGTATTAAAATAAAGATTATTTAAAATCTGGTTTGTGCCCCACCATTAGAGACCGTGTGCGCCCCCCCCCCCCCCCCCCCCCCCCCCCCCCCCCCCCCCCCCCCCCCCCCCCCCCCCCCCCCCCCCCCCCCCCCCCCTCCCCACCCACACCCCCCCCCCCCCCCCCCCCCCCCCCCCCCCCCCCCCCCCCCCCCCCCCCCCCCCCCCCCCCCCCCCCCCCCCGAGAGTGTGCCCTTCCTTTCCAGATATGGTTACTGCAGGCCTGGTGTCTTTGTGAGCGTCGCAATATGTGTGAACGACTTATGGGTTACGTAACTCAATAGTATGTCGTTCATTTGGAATAACACGCACCGCGACGTTCAAAACAACGTAAGAATATCGGTCACAACAGCCAAATTCCCAAATTAAAAAAAAAAGCCCGGATCTAGATAACAATATTATTCACTGCTGCCAAAGGGCTATTTGAGGTTGTAAACAAATCATTATGCATTTTTACATGGATTACAACAATATTGAGGGTTAAATGATGAAAATGAATTATGAAAAGGTTTGAAGCCAGCTCATTTTGCTATAATATCGCTATCGTTTCCCCCGAATTTGTACGTGCATGTATGTTTGTGCTTGTGTGCGCATTGTGTGTGTGTGTGTGTGGAACTGCACTAAGACGCCAGGAACGCACTGAGTTTGCTGAAAAATAATTATTTATAGACAAGAAGTTTCGAGTCATGTGTACAAAAGCCGAAAATATTTTACACTAATAATTAGGGATTGTGTGTGTGCGTGCGTGCGTGCGTGTGTGTGTATGTGTGTGTGTGTGTGTGTGTGTGTGTGTGTGTGTGTTTGTGTGTGTGTGTGTGTGGAACTGCACTAAGACGCCAGGAACGCACTGAGTTTGCTGAAAAATAATTATTTATAGACAAGAAGTTTCGAGTCATGTGTACAAAAGCCGAAAATAGTTTACACTAATAATTAGGATTTGTGCCTTTAACGCAGTTAAGCTGGTGTCTCTGTCACCATAGTATATAATGTTTAACGGGCGTACATTTCAAAATACATTGTATAATCTTTAAATTTCGAAAAAACAATAAAAAATTTTTTAAATAAACAAATCGTTGTAAAATCGCCATCATGCATTATTGATAGATAGAGAATACTACATGAGCGGCCGTTAGATACCGTATATCTTACGAGTTGTTTAAAAACGTATCCAACGAGCAAAAACGAGTTGCATACGTTGTTAAAGTTACAGTCTCTGGTTACCATAGTATAACATCATGTCCAAATATGAAATACAAGCTCAAATGCACTTTTAAAAAACTCGTGTGTGTTCGCTATGAACGGAGATCGTCAAAAATATACGCTCGATTCATCGCCTGTGCCGCCATTGCTAGGCGACAGCCTGTTGTCAGTTTCAGTTAACACGTGCGTTTGCGGATTTCAAATTGTAAGGGTCATGTCAAAAAATGAAATGAGAAATCTTACGCTGTATGAAGAACGTTCGGTTGAGGATAGGGTACTAGTCTTTCGATAAAACCGGTTTGATCTTGACAACGTATTATCGACAATCGTAACTTCCTATTTCAGAATTAATATTTTATAAAGTGTAAGTAGAACTTTCAAAGTTTGGTTTGTATAACACATTGATCATGTATATTCTGTTTATAAAATATACTAAAGCAGACATTGAACGTTTTCACTTCTTAATTTTACGAGTGTTAAAGGGACATTCCTGAGTTTGCTGCCATTTTGCTCAACACGGTCTATAACCCCAAACCCCGCTAAAATCCCTGCACGCGCCTTGGAAACCCGCTACATTTTGTTTAGCAAAGGATCGTTTATATGCACCATCCCACAGACAGGATACCACATACCATGGCCTATTATATACAAGTCATGGCGCACTGGCTGGAACGAGCCCGCCAATGGGGATCGATTCCTAGACCGACCGCCTAATTAACCCCCCCCCCCCGCCCTTTTAGTTCTAAGCAATGAATAGAAATGACATATAGTCTTGATAAATGTTACGTAAATCGAACACAACACCCTGTTCCTCTTCCTCTAGAGCGTTACATAATTATAGACACACCCTTACATGTAACGCGTATGCCAACCGATGGCCACTGTCAAAATTTCAAGGCAACCCCCTCCACCCCCACCGACCCCTGGAAAGGTGTTATACCATACATCTATGGATATAAATATGTTATGGAGATATGAGACGACCCCTCAGTCAAGACAGTAAAATATTTTCAATATCACGCGAGGAGCTCAGCGCCTGCGCAAATCACGTAAAGTCCCAGTTCTACTGGCGTCCCGCTAAATGAAGAAAAACAAAGCTGGCCATTGCGTTTGTAGTTGACCAAGATAATGTAGATGAGCGAGCATTGCCAAACTATAGTGATGTGGTGAACCTTATATGTACCAAACAGAACTGGATCATTCATTCTAAATGCTTAAATAATAAAACTATTCCAGGGACTGCAGCTTTAAACAATGAGTTGTAAGATAAATGGTATTGAACGGACACTAATGTAGTTTTCTTTTTCTTACATATCATGTGATCGCACGTGTGTGTGTGTGTGTGTGTGTGTGTGTGTGTGTGTGTGTGTGTGTGTGTGTGTGTGTGTGTGTGTGTGTGTGAACACTAGATGTGCTATCAAAAATAACGAATGATGTTCTCACCAACGGGTGTGTAAGAAAACTACTAGTATTCTAATCATTTCGTAATTTCCCGCCATTTAACCGGAAGTAAACAAAACCACGTGTTGTTAATCATGTGCGCCGTTGTCACATGTTAAAGAAACATAGAGGGAAAACGAAAGTTGAACAAAATGAAGTACAGGACATCAAAACCCGATATTTGCGAGACAGTTTTGTTCACACCGCTTACTACAACACCTCCCAGACGTAAATACGACAGCCGATTTGTGTTTTTGGTCTTTACAATTGTGTTTACTTTGATACTGTTATGTTTTGCTTCACTCAGCGTCGTTTATTTATTGCATTACGATTCAGATTTATGCAAATTATGGACGCATTCTGACAAGCCAAGCATTGTGTCCATCCCTGGTGTCACGAATGCTATAAATATTTCGTCGCCACAATGCAGTGTGGGCTCCGAGGCAAACCGCTATGACTGTTGGCCCCAGTTTAAGGGCGCTTCCCAGGAGTCGTGTCAAGCCAGGGGGTGTTGTTGGTCACCCACCCCATCCCAAGGAGTACCCTACTGTTACTACCCGTCCAACTATGTTGGTTACAAGGCCACGAATATCGACAGAACACCAAATGGACTGACTGCAGATGTCACACGCACCACTAAATCGGCCTATCCAGACGATGTGATGCTGCTGAAACTGAGTGTCACGTTTGAAACCAAGGAGAGACTACGTATCAAGGTTCCTTTTCAAATTGAGGGCTCTTTGTAATCTGTCTACAAATGATCTACAAACTGAACTTAAACATTTTATTAGGGGCATTAATAATATTATATAATTTTGCAGGCACACTTAATTGAAACATTTTGATGGCGTCGTGGTTATTTTCTACATTATTCTTCTTTAATATATACACATAGGGATAATTTTGCAGGCACACTTCATTTAATATTGACCGGCCTTGATGGCGTGGTGGTAAAGGCCATCGGTGCTAGGCAGGCTGGTAGGTAACACAAAATGGGTTCGGATCCCAGTCGAGGCCACTGTGGGAAACCTATTGCTTTTATAATCCAGATACCGACTCCAAACCCTGAGTGAGTGCTCCGCAAGGCTCAATGGGTAGGTGTAAGCCACTTGCACAGACCAGTGATCCATAACTGGTTCAACAAAGGCCATGGTTTGTGCTATCCTGCCTGTGGGAAGCACAAATAAAAGATCCCTTGCTGCTAATCAGAAAGAGTAGCCCATGTAGTGGCGACAGCGGGTTTCCTCTCAAAATCTGTGTGGTCCTTAACCATATGTCTGACGCCATATAACCGTAAATAAAATGTGTTGAGTGTGTCGTTAAATAAAACATTTCTTTCTTTCTTTCTTTTAAAATTATATTTTATTTGTTTCTCCTGACTATTTGTCTGGCTAGCTGCCAAGCCAAACTCCCTTGCTTCTTTTCAGAGGGTGCCATCAATTGGGGGTGAGGGTGACAGTAAAATGTTAATTTGGCTTTAAAGACAATCTGATTGAAATCAACTCTACCGGCCATGGGTAATAGTTATAGACCAGTGGAACTGATTTTAATCAGATTGTGTTTAAACAAACCAGAGGTACATCATTAAATGAAATATTTCCTTTTTTTCTTTCTGGAGTGCGGGGGTGGGGGGGGGGAGTGGGGGGGTGGAGTGGATTCTAAATATATTAGACACCAAATAGCCTTTAAATGAATATTCTTTTCCTTCCCATCACAAATGCTAGATAATAGTTTGATAATTAAACAACCCAGTATGTGTAGCACTCTGACTCTGATGGTTGCTGTATGGCATAATTTATCCTTTTTTTTATATAGTATGTCTGATAAATGACAAGGCATGACATAACATTATCTGCTGGGGTTTTAATTTTTTAACTATGATTCCAATTTTATTTTGTAGCTGTATGATCCAAACTCTGCCAGATATGAAGTGCCCATCACTTTACATAAGGGAGCTGCTCCTGCTACTGCTAGTACTGCTGCTGTAGACTACAATGTAACAGTAACAGACAACCCATTTGCAATTACAGTCACAAGAAAATCCACTGGGGAACCTCTGTAAGTTGTTTGTAAAACACCACACCACCACATTCTGTATCTGTAAATATATTTCTACAGTAATGCTCATGGGAGTAGATTGTGTCTTGTTTATATGAAATCACTTGTGAGAGTACTCTCCCTTGAATAGTATTTATCGTATTCTAGTACTAGAACTAGTAGGTGGTATTCATCACTAGTAGGGGGGCGGGAAGTAGCCCAGTGGTACATCTCTTGCTTGATGCGTGGTCGGTCTGGGATCGATCCCCGTTGGTGGGCCCATTGGGCTATTTCTCGTTCCAGCCAGTGCACCACGACTGGTATATCAAAGGCCGTGGTATGTGTTATTGTGTCTGTGAGATGGTGCATATAAAAGATGCCTTACTGTTAAACGAAAAGAGTAGCCCATTAAGTGGCGACAGCGGGTTTCCTCTATCAGTATCTGTGTGGTCCTTAACCACGTGTCCAACGCCATATAACTAAGTAAAATGTGTTGAGTGCGTCATTAAATAAAACATTAAAATAAATCATCACTAGTATTTGATAAAAGATGCAAAATAAAAAAATTAAAAATTAAATTTATTTTGATAATTGTTTTTGATATTTCAACAATTTTACAAAATAACAAACATTGTAATGTATAGGCTTCTATGGTTATGTATTATAAAGTATGTTTCATAGCTTATATAATTTGTATGTTATGTACCAGTGGTGTAGGAAGGTGTCAAAAAGTGGGGGGCACACTTTTACATTTACACAGTTTTACATTATTATAAAGCAAATATAAAGCAAAATATCTGAAAAGTCGGGGGGCACATGCCCCCCTTGCCCCCTCCCCCACTTCCTACGCCAGTGTATACATCTAACCATCTATGGTAATATACTTTCATGATTTAAGGTTTGACTCAAGAGGAATGGCACCTTTGATATTTGCTGACCAGTATATCCAGCTGGGAACAAAGCAGTCGACACAGTACATATAAGGGCTAGGAGAACACCGGGGTAGTTTCCTCCTTAACACACAGTGGTCCAAGATCGTCTTCTGGGCTCGCTACCAAGCCCCGACTGTAAGTGAAACTGTCTATTGTAATGTAGAATATAGTATCTTCCTGAATCTGCATCTTTGTTGGCATTGTGATTAAGACATTGGACTTAAGGATGGTAGGTACCGGGTTCACATCCGAATACTGGCTCACACACAGAGTGATTTTTTAATGGCTCAATGGGTAGATGTAAGACGACTACACCAATTTCTTTCTCAGTGTCCAGTAACCTATTATCCTGGCCCCATTCCATGCAGCAATCTTAGTGTTAGAATCACCTGAATTGCTCAAAGTGCATAACTAGCTTAACTTAGCACTAAGATCGCTTCCGGGAATGGAATCTTGGACAGAACCTAGATAGCTGATGTCTGTGCCCAGGGCCCCGTTCCACAAAGCGATCTTAGCCCTAAGATCATCGTAACTGCACAGCTAACATATGCACTTAAGGTGATCTTAGCGCTAAGATCGCTTTGTGGAACGGGGCCCTGGACAGCAAGTTTGAACCTTAATTGGATATACGCACTGGAAATTAAATTAAAACAAAATTGATCTTGAATGATTGGTCAACAAGATTGAAAAAAATTAACAATGAGCTGATTTTCAATGTGTAAGTTGTTTTATTACTATGCTGATATTAAAACAGTAATGTCAAAGTCTGTCAATAGACCGATTCTCTTGTGTAAGTTGTTTTATTACTATGCTGAGATTAAAACAGTAATGTCAAAGTCTGGCAATAGACCGATTCTCACGTGTAAGTTGTTTGTCAAAGTCTGGTAATAGACCGATTCTCACGTGTAAGTTGTTTTATTACTATTTTGAGATTAAAACAGTAACGTCAAAGTCTGGTAATAGACCAATTCTCACGTGTAAGTTGTTTTATTACTATGCTGATATTAAAACAGTAATGTCAAAGTCTGGTAATAGACCGATTCTCACGTGTAAGTTGTTTTATTACTATTTTGAGATTAAAACATTATGTCAAAGTCTGGTAATAGACCGATTCTCACCTGTAAGTTGTTTTATTACTATTTTGAGATTAAAACAGTAATGTCAAAGTCTGGTAATAGACCGATTCTCACGTGTAAGTTGTTTTATTACTATTTTGAGATTAAAACGGTAATGTCAAAGTCTGGTAATAGACCGATTCTCACGTGTAAGTTGTTTTATTACTATTTTGAGATTAAAACATTATGTCAAAGTCTGGTAATAGACCGATTCTCACGTGTAAGTTGTTTTATTACTATTTTGAGATTAAAACAGTAACGTCAAAGTCTGGTAATAGACCGATTCTCATGTGTAAGTTGTTTTATTACTATTTTGAGATTAAAACAGTAACGTCAAAGTCTGGCAATAGACCGATTCTCATGTGTAAGTTGTTTTATTACTATTTTGAGATTAAAACAGTGACATCAAAGTCTGGTAATAGACCGATTCTCACATGTAAGTTGTTTTATTACTGTTTTGAGATTAAAACAGTAATGTCAAAGTCTGGTAATAGACCGATTCTCATGTGTAAGTTGTTTTATTACTATTTTGAGATTAAAACAGTGACATCAAAGTCTGGTAATAGACCGATTCTCACATGTAAGTTGTTTTATTACTGTTTTGAGATTAAAACAGTAATGTCAAAGTCTGGTAATAGACCGATTCTCACATGTAAGTTGTTTTATTACTATTTTGAGATTAAAACAGTAACGTCAAAGTCTGGCAATAGACCGATTCTCATGTGTAAGTTGTTTTATTACTATTTTGAGATTAAAACAGTGACATCAAAGTCTGGTAATAGACCGATTCTCACATGTAAGTTGTTTTATTACTGTTTTGAGATTAAAACAGTAATGTCAAAGTCTGGTAATAGACCGATTCTCACATGTAAGTTGTTTTATTACTATTTTGAGATTAAAACAGTAACGTCAAAGTCTGGCAATAGACCGATTCTCATGTGTAAGTTGTTTTATTACTATTTTGAGATTAAAACAGATTTTGAAATTAAAACAGTAACGTCAAAGTCTGGCAATAGACCGATTCTCATGTGTAAGTTGTTTTATTACTATTTTGAGATTAAAACAGTAACGTCAAAGTCTGGTAATAGACTGATTCTCACATGTAAGTTGTTTTATTACTATTTTGAGATTAAAACAGTAATGTCAAAGTCTGGTAATAGACCGATTCTCACGTGTAAGTTGTTTTATTACTATTTTGAGATTAAAACAGTAATGTCAAAGTCTGGTAATAGACCGATCCTCACCACCTCACCTGCTTCACTTCAAATATACAGAACTATTTTATGTATCCTGTTCCAGCTAGTTCTTCACAGTTGGTATGTTAAAAGCCATAGATAATGATATTAAATCATCCATGTAATATACTGACTATTAAATGCATATATAATTTTCATCTAAAACATTAAATATTGTTTTTTAAGAAGGTACTAAACACATACTGAGAATTAGAGGTTGATATATCATTTATTATTCAAAGAACTCGACATCTGTAATCAAGTAAACATGTTCTGATTAAAAACTTACCATAACCCTGATTTTTATTTCATTTGATGTTCTGTAAATTATTGCATTACGTTGATAATTGCAGAAAAATCCTTGTAGATCATTAAAATGGTAATTGCAAATGCCATTAAAAGTCATTCAGAGTTGCTGAATTCAGTTAAAAACAAAGAATATGAACCCTGTTTCTGCAGTGTTAGGAATCATTCTGTGTTCATTAAGATATTTTTTGCTGGTATTGTTTCTTCCATGTTGTAGCTCTATGAAAATCTGTATGGATCTCACCCGTTTTACGTGAATTTGGAGAAGTCCCAAGCTGGAGATGTTCAGGCCCACGGTGTGTTCCTGCTCAACAGCAATGCTATGGGTACGTGTCATGTCTTATTTTAATCAGTGTTCTGTCCATGGTCTGCCGATCAACAGGGACATACATATAAAAGAACCAGGTGTATGGTTAAAACAGAATCAGATCACACAATATAATAATAACATAGAGTCCATCGATCCATTGGTGTCAAAATTGTATTCATCAAACAAACCAATCATCCACCCACACATCATCATCAGTTCATCCATCCATCCATTCATGCATTCAGAATTCTATCCATCTATCCATCTATTCATCCATCCATCCATCCATACAAAATTCCATCCATCTGTCTATCCATCCATCCATTTATCTGTCCATTCATCATCCATTCATCCATCCATCATGCATCCATCAGCCATCCATCCAAATATCCATCCATCCATCCATCCATCCTTCCATCCATCCATCCATCCATCCATGTATCCATCCATCCGTCTATCCATCCATCCATCCATGTATCCATCCATCCATTCATCCATCCATCTATCCATCCATCCATCCATTCATTCATCCATCTTTTCCCCATCCATCCATCCATCCATCCAACCCACCGCCCAAGCCATCCATCTATCTATCTGCTATCCATCCATCCATCCATCCATCCATCCATCTAACCAACCACCCATCTATCCATCCATCCATCCATCTATCCCCCATCCATCCATTCATCCATCCATCCATCTATCTATCCATCATCTATCTCCCACCCATCCATACATCTATCTTCCATCTATCCCCCATCGATCCAACCATCCATTCATCCATCTATCTATCCATCCATCCATCCAACCAACCACCCATCTATCTATCCCCCATCGATCCATTCATCCATTCATCCATCTATCTATCCATCATCCATCTATCCATCCAACCAACCACCCATCCATACATCTATCTTCCATCCATTCATCTATCCATCCAACCAACCACCCATCCATCCATCCATCCAACCAACCAATCACCCATCCATTCATCCATCCATCCATCCATCCATCCCCCATCCATTCATCCCTCATTCATCCATCCCTCATTCATCTATCCATTCATTCAACCAACCGCCTATCCATCCATCCATCCATCTACTCCCATCTATCCATCCATTAATCCATCCATCCATCTATCTATCTATCCCCACTTCCATCCATCCATCCCCATCCATCTATCTCCCATCCATCCATCCATCCACCCATTCATCTATCAACTTTGAAACTTTGAAACTTTATTTCAGTACACCCAGGCCATCAAACGACAGCATATGAGGAATTATTGTACAATAGTTATTTTCAGTGATAAGATGGCAACAGGAGTTCTTCGTAGAACATATACAAATATAATTCAAAATAGCCATATACACATTTTAAAAATGAAGACACATGGTGACAAAACATTCAAATATAGCAGAGAGATTTCTACAAGTCAGTACTTTTAAAGTATCAAATGATATTGAAGCTGTCTGTCTATGGTTTATCAAATTTACTTGTAATTTCAGAAATGAATTTTGACATTTTACGGAAGGTGCTTATGCTATTACAATTAAACAATTCTTTGAATTTAAGTGTGCTATTTTTTTTAATGATAATATCAATTCATTCATTCATACATCCATTCAACCAACCAACCAACCAACCATCAATACATTCATCCACCTATCCTTCTATCAGTTTGTCTATCCATCTATCCATCGATCTATCCAGCCAGCCAGCCAGCCATTAATTCATTCATCAGTCCATTCATTCATCAATCCATCCATTCATCCATCCAGTTATCTTTCACACCCATTCACCGACCCATCCATTCATCCATCATCCATCCATCCATCCATCCATCCATCTGTCCATCCATCCATTCATCCATCCATTTATTTATTCATTCATTCATCCATTCATTTATTCATCCATTCATCCATCCATCTTTACATCAGTATATTCAGCTATCCACCCATTCATCCATCAATATTTTGTAACTCACAGTTGCTATCATACACGTAGTTAATATTTTGCCACTGTCAATGACCTATTACATTGCCATGTTGTCTAATACCAGAGGTTGACCTGCAGCCATCAGCAGACAAGGACCGGGCCGGACTGACCTACAGGACCATCGGGGGAGTCCTGGACCTGTACATGTTTACAGGGCCCACAATGGACGCCGTGGTCCAGCAGTACACGAGTCTGATTGGCAAGCCCTTCCTGCCACCGTTCTGGGCCCTGGGGTTCCACCTCTGTAAATACGGCTATAACAGTTCTCTGAAACTCAAGAAGGTCATTGCAAGGAACAGGGCTGCCAACATGCCGTATGTAAGTTTGTTTAATGTTTTCTTGTGGAGGAGGAGAACTCTATTAATGTGCCCATATCCCACAAAATGTTTGGGCTTGTCTATCCCAAGTCTAGTCTCTGGCATGGCCAGGGGTCTGACTTGGGATAGATAGTTTTTGAAGTGGTTTGTGGGGGAAATTAAATTCTGTGTGTGAGCAAATTATTAAAGTCATGCAGGGCTAGCTCTAGGTGAGTAGAATATTTTGCTAAATTATTAACTTTAAAAATTGGAGAATCCCAGTTATTTTTTAACAAAATATCAATAATTACATGAAATGTTTCTGCCAAATGGCTTGGGACATTTAAGCAGTAATGTATGTTATATGTTAACAAAACATCACATCTGATTAGTGGATATCTGATTATAATTAGCATTTATGGGAGTGGCTTTTAAATCTTATATATTAATAAAACATCAGATTTGATTGGTGGAAACCTAGTTATAATTATTACTTCTGGGAGTGGCTGTTAACAATTCAGCATTGGTATATCTTACACATTAAATAAAAACGTCAAACATAATTGATGGAGATCTTATTGTAATTACAGTGAAACCTCTCAAGACCGGACCCTCTGTAAACCAGAATTCTCTCACAACCGGACATTTTACAGAGTCCCATTTTTAAAAACCAGGACAGAACTTAACCTCTCTAAAGCGGATCCCTCTTAAAACCGGACATTTGTCTTGGTCCCAAGGGTGTCCGGTTTAGAGGGGTTTCACTGTATTATTTAATGGAGTTGCTGTTGACAAGTTAGCAATGGTCATGCCCATGTGTATTTTTTACATGATTGATGATGATTTTATTGTTTATTAAAGTGTCAAATGACCATATACATAAAATGATACCAAACAAACATAAAATATATTGCCACCTAGACTAAATAGATTTATTGGACACATAAAACATTTTATTACATGAAACTAAAAATAATGTTACAATATAAAACTATAGAGAAAACATAATGACAATAAAATATATATTATATATATATATATAAACAGTCAGACCTCGTTACTATGACATTTACACCATCCAACCACAAATTGTTGGGAACAAATGTACATCAGTGTTATTCTGTTCATTACACTGGAATTCACACCTTCCGACACCGACAGAGCAAATTAGGAACAAACGTGCATTCGACTTCTGAAAACACCCCTTTACAACGATATTACATAATCACAGATACTGTAGTACGTTGGCAGTACATACACAGCCACTTCGAATCCTTGATTTTGTAGTGAGCCGACTGTGTCACATGCTGTCTGAGCTACTGATGGCTGCGAAATCAGTAGACATGTATTACTTTTGCAAATAAGCCTTTAGTTAACCAATTAAAGGATTAACTTCAAACAATAAAAGCTTCTATTTTCATGATATTCTGTAAACAAAACAGGTACCCATCGTTGATTAGACTGACGATGAATGTGCCTTGTTTTTATATTTAATGATGTTTATTAAAAACATATTTAATGTATGTATGTGTATTTGTTGTTTTTAATAATAATTACAATGCATTAATTATTTAAATGCTATTGAGTCATCAGTTAACATTAATTAGTATTTTTTGTTACCTTATTTTGGCAATGGAGATAACTCATGACAATGGAGATAACTCATGACAATTCAATACACTGGCAATTTCGATATAATGACAAAGTGACCCAGGGATGAACATGGTCATTGTAATGAGGTCTGACTGTATATTACATTACAAGCAATCATGTGTGCTTATATACCTTGCAGGATGTACAGTGGACTGACATAGACTACATGAAGGAACATCTCGACTGGACGTACAATAAATTCTCATTCGTAGGATTACCAGACATAGTGAGAGATCTCCACAGCCACGACCAGAAATATGTTATCATTGTGGTAGGTGACCTACAAACCCATGTATATTGTTAATTAAGTAGTCTGATAATGCAGGCCATGTATATTGTTAATTAAGTAGGCCGATAATGCAGGCCATGTATATTGTTAATTAAGTAGTCCGATAATGCAGGCCATGTATATTGTTAATTAAGTAGACCGATAATGCAGGCCATGTATATTGTTAATTAAGTAGTCTGATAATGCAGGCCATGTATATTGTTAATTAAGTAGACCGATAATGCAGGCCATGTATATTGTTAATTAAGTCTGATAATGCAGGCCATGTATATTGTTAATTAAGTAGTCTGATAATGCAGGCCATGTATATTGTTAATTAAGTAGTCTGATAATGCAGGCCATGTATATTGTTAATTAAGTAGTCTGATAATGCAGGCCATGTATATTGTTAATTAAGTAGTCTGATAATGCAGGCCATGTATATTGTTAATTAAGTAGTCTGATAATGCAGGCCATGTATATTGTTAATTAAGTATAATGCAGGCCATGTATATTGTTAATTAAGTAGGCCGATAATGCAGGCCATGTATATTGTTAATTAAGTAGACCGACAATGCAGGCCATGTATATTGTTAATTAAGTAGACCGATAATGCAGGCCATGTATATTGTTAATTAAGTAGACCGATAATGCAGGCCATGTATATTGTTAAGTAGTTCAGTTTAATTAACTTTATTTTTTCTCTTTTCTTTGGGAATGTAATTTTTTACTTATCTATATGTACATTTAAACCTGCTCAAGTGAACACTTGTCTTCAAGGCCATTTATTGGTATGGGCATGTTCAAGCATGCCTGTCATGGGCATAACCTCTGACCTCACGAGAGAGTTCTGCCCATGACAAGAATACTTTATTTTTACCAGTCATATAATATAGTACAGTTTGACCTCTATTAGTAGCCGTCTGTCTTAAAGGACATTGTTTTCTCTCTCACTTCATCTCGGTAATATTATGCAAACTGACCTGCATTGTCAGACAGCCATCTTAAAAGGAAAAACATTTTATGTTCTTTTGTTAGCTGCTGAACATAAATTTGACTATAAATATAGTAGCACTTCTCTGAGACAGTATAAATCAAACTAATTGTAATTTTCTTTACTATTATCCTGTTCAATTATTTAGACCCAAAGTTTTTTGCAAATGTTACGTTTATTTCCTATTCGATATTTGTTTTCTTTGCATTTACATGAAAACAAACCCAAACCCCGACAGGTTTTATATACAAATCATCATATAAAATGCACGAAGTTGACTTAATTCCACTTTTTAAAAATCTCTGTGTCGTTTGAATGCACGTTATTTCTCCTATAAATAACTAAGGTCATTTGCATATCAAAACATTGGGATCTGGGGCTACGTGAAGGCCATTATAGCTTGTTTCACTAAATCAAGGTTATTATTGTTTTGCAGTGTGTAACAGCATTGTCTAATCTTTCCGTTAAACATAGATGTAAACAAACAGAACATGTAACCCTTTCTTGTAGGTGCATTATATTTAATAAATTTAGCTAATGTAAACACAACTGAGGTGTAGCACAGTAATAAACACAAATCACCTCACACACCGCAGGAATGTGCTTTCCAAATTTATAAATAAATTTAATGCAGGGCCGGACCCAGAAGACCGGGGGGGGGGGGGGGGGGGGGGGGGGGGGGATAAAAAATGTCAAAGGCCACCAACATCAAATAATAATAAAAATGTTATTTAATTTGCCTCTAAATTGGGAACTCATACGTTCTGGTGGGGTGTTACATTTGTAATGTGAAAAACCAAAGGGCTATTGTTCGAACTTGTATGGGTTCAACCACTTTTTCATCCCGCAGACACAGCCCTGAATGTTCAAAATACGATAGCATTGCTTGGTCAATAACATCATTATTTCGATCTATGACTGCACGTGCTATTGTAGCAATGTGTAAACCACGTAAAATACAAGTTAGGTAGGGTATATAAATTCATTGAAAATGTATTAGTCGACATTCTTGTTATTGTTATTTGAGGAAAAATATGGGTAAATCGAAAAACACTTCAGTTGATGTAAAATTGTGTATTAAGAACGTTTTCGATTATTTTGAAGATGAATATCAGCGCGGTAGACCTAGGTATGCTTCTTATCGAATTGTTGATCGAGTTGCCGCTGCACTTAAAGTTTCGGTTTCAACAGTAAAAAGAACTGTGAAAAATCTAAGCTCTACGAATCCAAGCACAGATATCACTGTTAAAAAACCCGACCGAAAACTCATCGATTTATTTGATAAAGATGTTATTAGACGACGAGTATACAGATTTTATAGAGAGGGCGAACTACCTACATTACATAAGATTAACATGGCTTTAAGGGAGGAATGTGGAATCAACATATCCATATCAACTTTACGAAGAACACTCCATGACCTCGATTTTAAATACCAACATATGTCTACAACCGGTAAAGTGATTTCTGAGGACGCCAATATATCACACAGGAGACTGTCCTATCTCCATGAAATATCCAGTTTACGAGAACAGGGGTATTTAATAGTGTATCAAGATGAGACCTGGGTGAATGTCAACCACACAACATCCCACCACTGGACATCCCACCCGGGCACAAGTACCGCCAATCACCTGCCGAAATCAGACGCTGCTGATCGAGTTCCTAAACTCTGTTCGGTGACTGGGAAGGGAAAAAGACTTATTATTTGTCATGCTGGCTGTGATAAATATGGATTGATAGATGGCTGTGAATTGATCTTTCAGGCTAAAAAAACAGACGGAGACTATCATGGTGAGATGAATCATGACAATTTCATCAAATGGTTTGAAGAACAACTTATGCCTTCTCTACCAGAACCTTCTGTTATCGTCATGGATAACGCAAGCTACCACAACAAATTAACTGAGATTACACGATGTCCTGCACTAAACGCTAAAAAGGAAGAAATTCAGTCATGACAAAACCAGTTCTTTATGAACTTGTGAAAAGTAACAAATGTGCAAAGCAATTTGTTACTGATGGTATTGCTGAACGCCATGGGCACTTGTGTCTAAGACTGCCGCCAAGACATTCTGAACTCAATCCGATAGAACTGATCTGGAGTCAAGTCAAAGGGCACATAGCTCGTCATAATGATGGTAAAATGACCACGGTGCGGAGAGAACTTGCACATGCATTGAACTCTGTCACACCTACACACTTCTCTGACACAGTTAAACATGTAATAAAGATCGAAGAAGATTTTAGAAAACAAAATAGTTTTATAAGAAATAAAATACCCCCTGTGATAGTCCCCCTTAACGAAGATAGTGATGAAGAAATGAGTTCGTCGACTGATTAAGTTATTTCTCCATACCCATCAGGAGTATTACTTTAATGTATGCATGAACTCTTTAACACCAAAAACAATTTATTTCCATATCATTCACTATCAAACAACCTAACAACCTATAAACTAATCGACTAGAAATGCATATAGACTACACATACATACGAGAGAAATGTTTATTTAACGACACACTCAACGCATTTGATATACGTTTATGTGGCGTCAGACAAAACGGTTAAGGAGCATTATGACCGTGAGAAAGAAACTCGCTACTGCCACATGGGCCACTGTTTCCGATAAGCAATTTTGATAAGCAATAAGGGATGTTTTATATGCACCATCCCATAGACAGAATAGCACATACCACAGCCTTTATACATCAGTTGTGGTGCACAGGCTGGAACTAGACACAACCCAATAGGTCCACTATGTGGGATCGATCAGTCGACCTACCATGAGCGAACTCTTTACCTCTGAGCTACGTCCCGCTCCATATACAAAAGAAGCCTTAAGTGGGGTTTGGGGTTGTGCAGAGGGTCACACCTCCACCAATCGCATGCATACCATATTCTTCTCTCTCTCTCTCCCTATAACCATAGATTAAAATATGTTGAGTGTGTCGTTACATAAATGACGTCTCTCTCTCTCTCTCTCTCTCTCTCTCTCTCTCTCTCTCTCTCTCTCTCTCTCTCTCTCTCTCTCTCTCTCTCTCTCTCTCTCTCTCTCTCTCTCTCTCTCTCTGTCTGTCTGTTTCTCCCTTCAGCGTGTGCACTTGTGTATTCCACAATATAATTATAATATTTGATACATATTTTTTTTTCAAACTGAGGTTTTGTCACTTGAACTCCCCACCTGAATCCGCGCCTGCTTCATGTTTACAGATATTTTCTTAAATATAGGTCATACTATGATTTGTGCGGATAGGATGATAGAACCGAACATTAGTTTGAAACGCACTATAGGATAATAGTGCAATTAACAAATGTATTGTAATTGTCATTTTTAATGAATAGTGTATGTTAATTTCAAATGTTTTGTCACAATATGTTGTAACTGTTATTTTCATTACTAGTGTACTGGGTATGTTGATTTCAAATGTGTTGTCACAATATGTTGTAATTGTTATTTCATTACAAGTGTACTGGTTATGTTAATTTCAAATGTGTTGTCACAATATGTTGTAATTGTTATTTTCATTACTAGTGTACTGGGTATGTTAATTTCAAATGTGTTGTCACAATATGTTGTAACTGTTATTTTCATTACTAGTGTACTGGGTATATTAATTTCAAATGTGTTGTCACAATATGTTGTAATTGTTATTTCATTACTAGTGTACTGGGTATGTTAATTTCAAATGTGTTGTCACAATATGTTGTAATTGTTATTTTCATTACTAGTGTACTGGGTATGTTAATTTCAAATGTGTTGTCACAATATGTTGTAACTGTTATTTTCATTACTAGTGTACTGGGTATGTTAATTTCAAATGTGTTGTCACAATATGTTGTAATTGTTATTTCATTACTAGTGTACTGGGTATGTTAATTTCAAATGTGTTGTCACAATATGTTGTAATTTATTTTTTTATTACTAGTGTACTGGGTATGTTATTTTTAAATGTGTTGTCATGATATGTTGTAATTATTATTTTCATCACTAGAGTATAAGTATGTTATTTTCCGATGTGTTGTCAATGTGTTGTAGGATCCAGGCATCAGTAACACTCAGACTCCAGGCTCGTACCCTCCGTATGACGATGGTCTCAAACAGGATGTCTTTGTTAAGACGTACAATGGCTCCAATCTGGTGGGCAAGGTAAGGGACCTGGGACCTAATTCACAAAGATCTCTTAGGCTTTGCTAAACATTTGGTAATTCTCATAGTCAACAGAGGGATCTTTTATATGCACTATCCCACAGACAGGATAGCACATACCACTGCCTTTGATATACCAGTCATAGTGCACTGGCTAGAATGGGAAATAACCCAATGGGCCAACCGACATGTTAGAATATAGAGAATAACTAGCTAATGCTGAGAGATATCAGTGTTATCCTGTGGTGGTAAGAGTGGGAAATTCCACAAGGCTTGAATCATCAGGAAAGGATCTCAGGAGTGTGTATCTCCTCTGAACAGGATATGCACTTTTCCACAGACAGGAAAACCACATACCACGGCCTTTGACCAGTTGTGGTGCACAGGTTGGAATGAAAAAAACATCTTTGCAAGTCTTTTAGCATTGCACTGCAAGATTGCATAGTTGCCAGAGTTTAGTGAATTAGGCCTCTCATGTGAATGTTTGTATTAAACTGGACAACTTTACTGAGAAAACAAAAGAAATTCAAATGTTAGTTTAGTTTTCTTTATTTTAAATTATTCAGTTTGAATCTCTTTAGTTTTCATGTCTTTTAAAATTATTGATGTCTTGTGAACATTTGACCATCTATTTACCATATTGATTGTATTATGAACAAAAAGAAAGAAGTAAAATATTTGTGTTTCTTTGTTCACTGTATTTTAATAAGTAAAACAAAATGTCCATATCATTCTGTTAATCAATTTAATGTTGATACCGGTACTTATGAGAGAATCTAATATGTGATTTGCAAATGTTTCTGTGAGTACCATATATTGAGTCGGTTGCCTAGAAACACAATTTCTCTTTCTTTTTTTAAATTTTTTTTTTTTTTTTTTTTAGTTTTTGGAGGTCTGATGAGTATTTATTTTATATTTACACAAAAGAGCATTATAACACTTTGCCGTCTCTTTCTGGACATACGTTGGGCTGTGCTTTGGTTTATTTTAAGTCACAATTTAGTACGGTAGTTAAAATGGCAAAAACTGTTTTTAAGTTTTTATTGTTTTACCAGTAGAAATGATAAAACGTATCTTTAATAACTGTATAAATGACAGGACTGATTGTTTATATAATTTACATACAGGATAGTGGAGATACCAGAAAAGATGGCAAAACTTATTGTTTATAAATAACTGACTTTCAGGTTTGGCCAGGCGATACAGTGTTTCCTGACTTCTTCCATCCGAAGGCCGCAGACTGGTGGTACCGACATGCCAATACGTTCCATAACACTCTACCGTTCGATGGACTGTGGACGGTACGCTACAGAACACTGTCAAACAGAATAGCCCTGGATGCATTAGTTAATCAGTTGTAGTATATATTTTGGTCAGCATCTAGCTCAGTTGGTAGAGCACTTGCCCCGGGTGCCTGCGTCATAGGATCGAATCACCTCAGTGAACACATTCTTTGATTGGGGTTTTTTCTGTTCCCACCAGTGCACCACGACTGGTATATCAAAGGCCATGGTATGTGCTGTCCTGTCTGTTGGAAAATGCATTTAAAAGATCCCTTGCTACTAATGGAAAAATGTTACGGGTTTCTTCTCTAAGACTACTGTATATGACAGAATAACCAAATGTTTGAAATGGAAAGATAAGGACTGAGATGTGGATGTGGACAGCAAAAGAAGTTGATAGATAAGAGGAGTTGCCAGGAGTAAAAGGAAAGGGGGTAGTAGGATAAAAAAAAAAGTTTGACATCCAATAGCTGATGATTAATAAATCAATGTGCTCTAGTGGTGTCATTGAATAAAACAAACTTTAACTTTTTCAATTTTAATATACTAAACGGCAAAGGAAATTCAAATATAATATTTAGCAGTAATATTAAATTTTTTAAGAAGGGATTATCACATATAGAGATTCAGGGGAATTACAAATTGATAAAAAGTATACATTTATGAGGTTCAGATTGTTAAATGTCATAAAATTGGTGCATTCAATGAAAATGCCATCAGTATAAACTTTGTGTCTTATTTTACTACTTGCATGGTCAGCTGATTAATAAATACAACAATTTTAAGATATACCACACAAGTAGCTTTGATAAGTTGCCAACTTGAAATAACATTCTAAAACAAATTTTATATGAAAATGTTTAGATATCCTTCTTTACATATTAGTATTTTGCTTAATCTGTATGAATCCTTTCTTGATGTGTAATTGCAGTAGTAACATTATTTTGTTCATTTTGGTGTTAATTTATTTTCAGAATGTGATTATTATCTTTCAGGATATGAATGAACCTTCTAACTTTGTTGATGGATCTGTCTCTGGATGTACCAGCAGTAAACTGGACAACCCTCCTTTTGTGCCACCAAGTAATTAGTTTCAAATGGATTTTAGTATTTCTGTAAAGACCTCTGATAAAATGTTTAATTTGCCAAGAGAAGATCCAATTAAAACTAGACAGAGCATGGTTGGCGAAAAATGGATCTACAATAAATATATTGTTAAATTTCTGAATGGTGAGGAATGCCAATATTGCCTGTATCACTCACATGTCAGTATTCTTTTCTTTTTTTTTAAGAATAAGAAGGGGTTTTTTTTTAAGCTAAATCTATTTAAAATATGGTAAATAAGAAATTGAGCTTTCTTTGTTTTGAATGATTTATTTAAGGGTTTCATGATTTATTGAAAAATTGTCATACAATTAACAACTCTATGGCCTGAAAAAAATCTGGCTTAAGCAGCTACCTCTATTGAGCAGTCACTTGTTTAAGAGGCCATCTTTCTAGACTCAAAACATCTAGTATAGTATGAATTTAATTGTATTAAACACCCATCAATGGCTCCTCAAAACAGTTTTGAGCATATAGCTAAAAACTTGGGTTTTTTCAGACTTGGATGGATCTGTGCTTTCTTCTAGAACTGTCTGTCCATCTGCTAAACAGTTTGTGTCCAGTCACTACAATGTGCACAGTCTGTATGGCTTCAGTGAAGCAAGAGCTACCATGCAGTATGTTCTTTCTCAGTGAATTTCTTAATGGCTGCCGTTTTAGTAGAAGTAGCCTTTGTGGCAGTTCTGGAAGTGGGTTTCACGCATACGTTCACTTAACACCCAGTAGGAGATGTGTACTTTTGTCCTGGGGTCTTATTAAGCACACGTTCATACCTGTCTTATTGTCTAGACAAAGTGCAAGAATATAAAAAAGAAAAGTTTGTTTTGTTTAATGATACCACTAGAGCATATCAATTTATTAATCATCAGCTATTGGATGTCCAACATATGGTCATTTTGAGTCATAGAGAGGAAACCCGCTACATGTGTTCATTAGTAGCAAGGGATCTTTTATATGCACCATCCCACAGACAGGATAGCATATACCACTGCCTTTGATATACCAGTCATAGTGCACTGGCTAGAATGGGAAATAACCCAATGGGCCAACCGACATGTTACAATATAGAGAATAACTAGCTAATGCTGAGAGATATCAGCGTTATCCTGTGGTGGTAAGAGTGGGAAATTCCACAAGGCTTGAATCATCAGGAAAGGATCTCAGGAGTGTGTATCTCCTCTGAACAGGATAAAGCCTATATCATACGTCATTAACTAGTTATTCTTTTTATCCTACAGTCCATAAAAATTAAGTTGAAAAGCTATTATTTCTGTTATTTTTTCAACATTGTACGATTGTATGACAGATGAACAATTTTGTAATGTAGCTATGCATGTGATGTCACATGCTTAACATCAAATGTCATAATCAGTTTGTATACGTTTATGACTTTGCTTTAATCTGTCATCATAATCGGTCAACAGCAACAGTGATTGCTGGATAAAATCATATATTAGACTCCAAAGAGCAGTAATTTAAAAAGTGCTGGGATGTCAGAAGCAAATATTTCTTAATGGCTTTTCATATTACTAACAAAATGTGTTTTTCTTTGATTCTTTTATATGTAAAATTAATTATATGTAAAATGTCTTCTGTACAGTAAGCACATTAAATTTTAAAACTCAGAGCTCTAACTTAATGACAGCACTGATGGCAACTAGTGTAGTTGCTATATGAATTGCCATAGGTCAAGGGCATTTCTGATGACAGTTTTTGTGCCATGGAATCTAAATTATTGCTGTAGCTTGAAGGGATAACTTTTTAAAAGGCTCAAAATTGCTGTAGTTAACAATTTAAGTTTAGCACTTAAAAGTTGTTAAGTTTAAGCCCTGAAAACAGCAATGTTGGACTGTATTAAGTTGTTATCTTTCCTGAAAGGCTATTCCCATTGGCTTAAAACAGGATTGAATGTATTCCTAAAAGCTTTTAAGGGTTTTGTATATATTCCATTTGTAAGTGGTTTTTCAGGACTTTACAGAAAATCCTGGGAAAAAGAAGTATTGTGATTTCAAGGTCGACATACCCAGGCTCAGGTCAATATGGTGGCCACTGGTTGGGAGACAACCGCTCTGGCTGGAAAGACATCTACTACTCAATTCCTGGTTAGTTCAATTGTGTTTTTATTGTCTAAAGTAATACTTTCAATGATACACATGTACATGCATAAACATATAGGCATATATTATAGGCCAAAGGCCATTTAAAAGATACCATTTGAAATAGTCATATGTTAAAGACCAAATAGCCAAAAAGTCAAGTGTTGTTTAAAAAACACATTCTTTTCATCTTTTTATCTCATTTACTTTTTAAATCTCATTTCTATAATTTCCATCCTCATCTCTAAGGTATCCCACTGAATTGTACTCTGGCCTTGTGTTTTGGGGTTTTTGTACTGTAATCTTGTGGGTTGTTTTTGTAATGTGATCTTGTGTGTGTTTTTGTGTCAGGCATCCTGAAGTTCCAGTTGTTTGGGATTCCCTTCGTGGGAGCAGACGTCTGTGGGTTTGGTGGTGTCACAACGCGTGAGCTGTGTATTCGCTGGATGCAGCTAGGAGCATTCTATCCATTCATGAGGAACCATGATGCCTTACATCAAAAGGTTGTTTAGGTTTTTGTTGAAACAAGGAATATTGTTTGTTAGGTTGGGTTTTGGGGAGTTTGTTTCATTCTACCCATTCATGAGGAACCATGATGCCAACCATCAAAAGGTTGTTAACTTTTTGTTGTAACATGGAATACTGTTTATTGTTGTTTGTTTGGGGGGGGGTCTTTTTTTTGGTGGGTTTTTGGGAGTTTGTTTCATTCTACCCATTCATGAGAAACCATGATGCCAACCATCAAAAGGTTGTTCACATTTTTTGTTGTAATAAGGAATATTGTTTTAAAAAATTATAAATGTCATATTATTATTGGCCACTGTTGCAAATGTATTACGCATGGTATGTAGGTATGGAATGTAATCTGAATGACAAAACCATTATCTGCTATAAGGATCGTATCTCTGTTCAGTGCAGAGTCAAATGGGCATTTGGCAAAAAAGTGGTTGATTCCATGAATCTCTATCTAGAGCCTCATGTGTAGGACAGCCACTCCCGAGTAGATCCTTTATTGGACAAAACATCCTTCCTGGGTAATCATGACGCTTAATCTTTAACATCTTTCAAATCTGTACGACAAAACCGTGATCAAGACGGAATGGGAAAGAAAGAAAAAAAGGAATGTTTTATTTAACGATGCACTCAACACATTTTATTTACAGTTATATGGCATCAGACATATGGTTAAGGACCACACAGATACTGAGAGAGGAAACCCGCTGTCGCCACTTCATGGGCTACTCTTTTCAATTAGCAGCAAGGGATCTTTTATATGCACCATCCCGCAGACAGGGTAGTACATACCATGGCCTTTGATATATCAGTTGTGGTGCACTGGCTGGAATGAGAAATAGCCCAATGGGCCCACCGACGGGGATTGATATCAAACCGACCGTGCATCGAGCGAGCGCTTTACCACTGGGCTACGTAAGACGGAATGGGATTTGGTAAAATAGTTAATGAATCCCTATCTAGTGTGTGGTCTATAGGAGGACAGCCACTCCCAAGTAGATCCTTTATTGGACAATGCATCTTTCCTGCACCACTTAAGAGGACTGCCACTCCCAGACTAGTTTACTTAATCAAAACTAGCACGCAACAGATCTCATTGGAATAAATAACTGGCCTCGGTGGTGTCATTGTTAAGCCATTGGACATAAGGCTGGTAGGTACAGGGTTCATAGCCCGGTACTGGCTCCCAACCAGAGTGAGTTTTAACGACTCAATGGGTAGGTGTAAGACAACTACACACTCTTCTCGCTCACTAACAACTAGCAACTAACTCGCTGTCCTGGACAGACAGCCCAGATAGCTGAGGTATGTGCCCAGGGCAGTGTGCTTGAACCTTAAATGGAAAATAAGTTGAAATGAAATGAAAGGAATAAATATAGCTGTGATGACATGCACTTATGAATCACTGTCAAAACAGTTATGGTATCAGGTGTTCACAAAAGATGAGCATATCCTGCCCCTCCGGTGGCATCCATCATGAGTACTGTCACCACAGCTGTCAAGTCCGTCACTTCATCTAAAATTATGAAAAAATGTGCCAGAGTTAACATTACATATTTAAACATGTGCTTTTAGGTTAATTGCTTTGAATAAGTTACTGTGTAAGACAATATATAGTAATAATTTTCATAATAAAGCACATGAATTTGGTGTAAATACTCTTACGTGACACTCAGAATGAGGCCATTTTTTAACATTTCAGACCAAATCTAGTGTGCTTTGTGAAAATTATTTTCTGTAAAAAAAATAATTAAATCTGAAAATTTAAAAGTTACAAAATCACATCCCTCTTGGACACTTATAAAATGTTGACAGTTGTAACTGGAACCCAAAAAATTAAATCTGAAATACTGAAAAAGTGAAAAAATCACATCCCAGTTGTACACTTATGAAACTGTTGCCAGTTGTGACCGGCCCCTAAATTAACAGTTTGTTCTCAGGACCAGGACCCCGGATCGTTCGACAAGGAGGCCCAGGACATGATGCGGTCAGCTCTAGAACTGCGCTACGGTCTGCTGCCATTTCTCTACACACTGCTGTACAGAAGCCATGTTGACGGCCTGCCAGCTGCCAGACCACTTGTGTTTCAGTAAGAATCTTCTATTTCTTCTGCGTTCAAGCTATAGTTGATCATGCTTTAGATTTGGAGTCCAGTTGTGGTGATAAAAATCGCTGTCTCTGTCAAGTCTTCTTTGGAACCCCAAAGCTTGACAGCCAGTGTTGCTCCATTCGGCCAGTGCTTTATCCTGGCTTCATCGTAGAGGAGGCAAAATTGCAGTATGTGCTCTAGGGACTGTGGTCCTGTCTGACATGGACATTCATCAGTGTCTGCAAGTTTCAGGTGGTAAATACGGGATCTGAGATGGCAGTAACCTGTTTTTAACCTGAAAATGGTTGTCTCTTGGTATCTCTCCAGATGATGGATTGGATCCTTGGTTGGAGAGAGTAAGAATCTAACTTCACATGTGATTTAATTGTACAGTCATTTGTACTGTGCTACTGGCTTCGGTGGTGTCGTTGTTAAAAATAGACTAAAAATAGACTCCATAATTGTTACTTCTCAGATGCCTGCGTGTTTTTAAAAAATATGATAAATGCATTTTGTGACATTAAAAACACCAGGATGTTCAAAAACACTTCGAATGTATGGAAATGGATAATCTAAGCAATAAAATCTAAGTAAAGTATGATTTCAGTTATCAAAAACGGCTTTAATAGTAAAACATATGCCTTAGTGTTTAAAAACTAGGGGATGTCCCTTTAAAGTGCTTGGGTCATAGGATGGAAAGTTTGTAGACACAATGGATTTTATCCTGTCCCAGTCAATGCCCCTCGACTAGAGCACATTGATTAAATAGTCACCAACTGTTGGAGGTCAAACATTTGGTGGTGTTAAACAAAACAAACTTTAATTATTTTTGTATTACAATGTTTGTGTATTTTTCAAATGAACGAGTTGACCGTTATGTTTTCCAGGTACACCGATGATTCTGCTATTCAGTCTATTGATAAACAGTTCTTATGGGGAACATCTCTTCTCATTTCACCATGTCTTGAACAGGTACACCTATGTGATGATGATTTTCTGCAAAAACACTTTTTTTGGATGGCATATCAAATTTATCATCGTTTTTGATAATACATGTCCAGCGAAATCCCTCAAAACAGGAATCTCTGTAAACAAGAATTTCCTAAAAGTCAGCCATTTTTTTTACGGTCCCTTCTTAAATATTAATACAGAACAGAACCTCTCTAAATAAGATATCCTGAAAACCAGATGTTTTACTTGGTCCCAAGAGTGTCCGGTTTAGAGGAGATACACTGAACATGTAACAGTAAATATGAGTATATAATTTAAGAAAATATATTAATTGATAACAAAGTTATGGTGAAAAATGTATCCCTACCATTTAATAAAACACACACACCAATATTTCGTATGGAAAGAGCCTAATAAATTTCGAATATTTGTGGCCAAGCCATTTGTTTATAAAATCAACAAAATAAATTTTTCAGTCAGTGAGACATTATGTAATTGGAATCCATTATAAATAATTCAGTAGACTTTTCACTTAGTTTGACACTTAATAGCCAATGTGTTTTTTGTGGTGAGGTGTCGTTAAATAATCATTCATTCATTCATTCATTCATACTTTCACTGTTGATATTCTGCCGGCAGCAACATCAGTGATGTTGTTTATACCAATCAATTAAATATAAATAATTCAATAAAATTTTCACTTGTCTGACATTCGATAGCCAACATGTTTTTTCAGGCAGCGACATCAGTGGTGTCGTTTATACCGAATGACATGTGGTACGACTACTACAACGGCAGTCTGCTGCCAAACACAGACTTGTACGTGACACTGGATGCTCCACTGAACAGGATAAACGTACATGTACGCGGCGGCTCCATCGTACCGAGGATGACACCAGCCGTCACCACAAAACAGATGTATGTAAAGTGAAACCTCTCAAAACCAGACCCTCTGTAAACTGGAATTCCCTCAAAACCAGGAAATTTTTATGGTCCTTTTTTAAATGTTGATACAGAAAAGAATCTCTCCAAATCAGACCATCTGTTAACCACATTTCCTTGAAAAACCCAGACCCTCTGTTAACCAGAATTCCCTAAAACAAAACGGACCCTCTGTAAACCGGAATTCCCTTAAAATCCGGACCCTCTGTAAACCATAAATTCCCTCAAAAACCGGACCCTCTGTGAACCGGAATTCCCTCAAAAACCTGACCTTCTGTAAACCGTAAATTCCCTCAAAGCCAGGAAATTGTACATGGTCCCTTTTTAAATGTCGGTACATAACAGAACCTCTCTAAACTGAATGTACCCCTTAAAACTGGACTCTTTACTCGGTCCTGTGAGTGTCCAGTTCAGAGGGGTTTCACTGTAATACCAGACAGAAGGGTTCTCATGGCCTGCGTATTGAAAGGACATGACTGGTAAGAGTGCTTATGGGTTATCCATAAAGTATGTACGCACGAAATTTGGGATTTTTTGTCCCTCTTTCCACCATTTATGTGTATACATCATTCTTTCACCCTGGAAACTACATTGTATACAATGGCATGACATATATATTCTGCTAACAACACCCCCCACACACTCCACCCATACTCTCTTTGTATGTAATGCCTGAATGTTACTACACCCTCACAGGATGAATATATTTTATGGATGACCCCTTATACAGATTCACCATAAACAAAATTGTAGACCGTGATTAATTCCTGCACAAACTCGTATTATGGGGAGCCATTTAAAATATTACCATATTAAGCATTTTGATGCGTACTATTTTGCACACCTTTTCAAAAGTCTTAAATATTCCACCACACCCACCCCCTTTTCACTGAAATGCTAAGGATCAATGAATATATTCAGCATGTATAGTTCAATTGTAACATAGACTTTTTGAATTATTGCATTTTATATATAGAAAACATGATTTGGATAAATATGTACATTTTGTACTATATAATTTTTTGACATAAAATAAATTAGTACAAAAGCACTGATTAAATGGCTCATAAGAAATAAAATCAAATCTCAAATCATTAAATATCACAGGGGATACCCGCTTGCGGGTAACTGATGTTACTCACATCCAATATGGCAGACAACGCACTTGATGAGTATTAATCAATATGAATTTCCATTATTAACAGGCATTTTTGAGATGTCCATATAGGCTACAAAGAATTCTTAAAATATATAAAATATGCATTTTTGAAGCATACGTTTAAAAAAATAAAAAGTATTTGGGAATTAGATAACGGACATCAAAAATCGTGTGTGATGTTGGTAACTGAAAGTGGCAACATCATGAGGACGTACGTAGGTATCTGTTACTAATACGGTTGGATGATGGTAACTGTTCGATGCAGAATGCCGTTCAAGTCGCAAATAATTCAAAATTGGGTGATTGATTATTTTAATTTGAATATAAGACGAACTGACTCGACGGTAATGTCATACTCTATTCTGTAATAATAAAACATAGCTTTATGTCTTTATAGTCTTTTTGTATTAACTTTCAAGACTGAAATAGTCCGACATATTACCTAAAATCTGAAAGATGAAAGGACGATTACCCACAACGATTATACCAAATTGTTTAATTAAAACTACATTCCCTGGATTATTTTTATTATTTAAGCATATAGAACAGAAAATCCAATTACGTTTGGTGCATATATGATGCCGCACTCCGCATTGGTTTCACTACGCTGGCTTATCCAGGTCAAAAACAAAGCCATGATTTTGAAAGTGGAACACTTTTGACGGGCTCGTACCGATCTCGGTTTTCATTGGCTTATCACAAATATAGAATTCCCCAACAAGAGATCACGTGATATTTCGCAATTTTTTAACAAATTTAACTGTCTTGATTGAGGGGTCGTCTCATATCTCCAAAACATATTTATATCTATAGAGGTATGGTACAACGCCTTACCAGGGGTCGGTGAGTGGGGGATTTGCCTTGAAATTTTGACAGTGGCCATACATGTAAGGGGGTGTTACTAATTACGTAACGCTCTAGGGGTAGAGGAAGAGGAAGAGGGTACATGTACTGTGTTCGATTTACGTAACATTTTTCAAGACTATATGTTATTTTTATTCATTACTTAGACCTAAAAAGGTGTTTTTTTTAAATGCGCGGTCAGTCTAGGATAGATCCACATCGGCGGGTATACAAAAAGACCATGGTATGTGATATCCTGTCTGTAGGATGGTACATATAAACAATCCCTTGCTAAAAAAAAAATGTAGCAGGTTTCCAAGGCGCGTGTGCAGGGATTTCAGCGGGGTTGGGGTTATAGACTGTGTTAAGCGAAGTTTATATGGGGTCACGCTTCCCCAAAAAATACATTTCAGTTTTGTTTAAGCTTGGGCAAGTAAGGGTTTCGACCTCCAATACCCTCCCCCTGCACATGCACCCGATTCCTCTCTAAGATTATATGTCAAAATTACCAAATTTTAGACATCCAACAGCAGATGGAAGGAAGGATAGGATATGTTTTATTTAACGACGCACTCAACACATTTTATTTACGGTTGTATGGGGTCGAATGATTATTAGATCAATATGCTTTATCTTTGATGTCGTTAACCCCCCCCCCCCCCAACTCGATTTTAACACGTAAAATTAAGAAGTGAAAACGTTCATTGTCTACTTTAGTATATTTTATTTTAAAAATATATACATGATTAATGTGTTACTAGTATACAAACTAAACTTTGAAAGTTCTACTAACACTTTATAAAATATCAATTCTGAAATAGCAAGGTACGACTGTCGATAATACGTTGTCAAGATCAACCCGGATTTAACTACAGCGCAAGATTTCTCTTTTAATTTTTTGAGACGAACCCTACAATTTGAAATCGGCAAACGCACGTGTTAACTGAAACTGACAACAGGCTGTCGTTTGTGCTTTGCGGCACAGGCGACGAATCAAGCGTATACGTTTGACGATATCCGTTCATAGCGAAAACACACGATTTTTTTAAAAGTGCATTTGAGCTTGTATTTCACTTTTGTACATGATGTTATAATATGGTAACCAGATAATGTAACTTTAAAATAATACTCCCGATATTTACCGAATCACGCACGCACGTTTTTCATTCAGTTATGTATTTTGTTGTTGAATATCAAAATGCTCTGGCAAGGGAGAATTAAAAAAAAAAAAAGAGTAAAAAAACTAGAGTTTAGCTCGCCAGCAGCCAAATGTGCGAAGCTGTCCAACATATTTAGGTATGAGTGCTTCAACTAAACTTAGTTTTGTCATTTGATATACACGTAGTTATTAGCTGTGGACTTGCAGAGCTCGAGTTTGGCCGTGATGGAAGGCTATGACCAGAAGACATTCGAGCTACTGCCCAGTCAGTACGATTTTTTTTTTTTTTTTAATGTTTTATTTAACGACGCACTCAACACATTTTATTTACGGTTGTATGGCGTCGGAAGTCAGTACAAATGCATGATAACCACATACAAATAAAGGCATCCGTATCAAACAAATTGCATAGGCTAGAGTCCAAGATCATAAGGTGAAATCATTTTTGTCGGAGAAACTTGATAGAAAGTTGCCTTCGTGTCCCTCTTTTGAAGGAAATATTTGCCTCGGTGCCCCTCCAAGTTGCCTTAGTGCCAATGTTTGTTATTAAACCGAAGGCAACACTTTCCGCCCCCCCCCCCCCCCCCCCCCCCCGTTTTCACAATGGAGCCGTTCAAATATTACGTACCGGTAACGCTATTGTGTAAAAATTATACACCCTCTCCCCCCCCCCCCCCCCCCCGTTATTATATTGCGGTGGAAGAGATACCCATGTGATATTTATCATCTCTTAGCATATGAAAATACATCTTTTGAGAGGTCATGACCTCCGATCACGTAAGCAGAGGTGTCACACAGTACAACTCCACATAGATGTTATGCGAAAAGTGTGCACATGGTACTTTCGATTCATATTTTTAAATCGGACAAATACTTGCTGTATATAATTAATGTTAACAGCATAATTTAACTAAATATTTTTTTTTATATAATTTAGTTTAGCCTTGAATATGTTTATAATATTGTTTGTGTAAAACTTCATTGATAGATGTGCGGCGTAGGAATGCAAAGTTTCATTGATAAATAGCTAAGTGAAGTAGCCACAACATGACGTCATTTTTGTTCATTGATGTGTGGTGTAATAAATGAAATACTATACTCGTTCCGGTGCGAAACCGTTTATATCACAACTCGTGCGTTTTCAATTGTTCATCACTCGCTTTCGCTCGTGGTGTACGATTAAAAATAAACTAGTAATATAAACGGTCTCACACGGGAACTCGTTTAGTCTTCTCTATGTAACGCTCTGTAACTCTAGACCATACGCCCCCAAAATAATATGTAACTTTGCCCCCCCCCCCCCCCCCCCCCATTCACAAACAAGTCAGCGATGGTGTAATGTAATTTTAACGTACTGTTTTGCAAGTTGGAAAAGCGCAGATACCAATTTCAACTCGATTTATAATTCTTATTGAGTGTATACGTCTAGCTATAACTAACTAGTCTTATGTTAAACATTGCCACTATGACAGATCGAGCGTTTATGAAAACAAGAAGAAAAAAAGAAGTAATAATACAAAAAATTAAAAGTGCGTTATATAACGCTATTAAATACAAACACTAACCCCCCTTTAACGCCACATAACGTTTGGACCTACACGCACCCCCTTGAGCGTTACGTAATATTTGAATAGCCCGAGTGTGCATTTTGATGGTGTGTGTTAAAATAGTATTGGTTCGGGTGGAGGATGTATCGCACACATAGCACATGTAAAATCTGAAAAAAAGAAAATGAAAGGGAAAACATAAGAATATTTTTTTTTACTAATCGTTTCGAGACGCACATGGCTATCATTAGTTATGAAGAGACAACTACAGCAGTTCCTCTCATCCTACAGTTACGCTCATCATTGCAGTTACCCGCATCCCTTTTGTCAGATAGTAGATACCCCACATCGCATCTGAAGCTGACAGTGAGTTACCTACATCATCGCTTTGAAAATTGAAGTTACCTTCATAATGTCTAACTTTGCGATTTCATTATCAGCCGAATTACACAATTTATCCTTATCGATTCAGAATATATTTATACTAAACCAACTGCCGATACGCTCAATTAAGATGTGAATGTACTGCTTTGAAATACGGAAAATCACATTGATTAATACTTATCATGTGCGTCCTCCGCCATATACGGTTATCCCCTGTAAATATATATATGATTCGTTTGGGGGTTTTTTTAATGGTACTTTTATCCAGTCTGTCTCAATATGGTCAACGTATGTGGCTAAACTAGTGGATTAGGTCGTGAAACCAAGATTACACCGTTCTTTTATTTTTTTGGGAGGGGAATTTTTTTTTTTTTTTTTTTTTTTTTTTTTTTTTTTGACAAATTAAATTGTCACTCGAAATATCTCACAACGATCGCCGGTTGTTTCGTCAATAATTTTTTTGGTACACTTATAAATATATATGTAATGATTCAGGAGCAATATTTATGGTTGCAATTTACTGAATATAATGTATTATTTATTGAAATATTAATGTCATATAATTTATATTGCCAGTTTGATATGAGTATTTGATCCTATATATATATACATATTATTTTACATACTGAAGAAACATTTTAGTTACTTATTAATTTGTTGTGATATATATTAATTTTGTTTTTAAAGATACCAGTGTATAAGTTATAGAAATGAACTAATAAGGCTGAGTCAGTTTTAAAACTGTCACAGTATATAGTGAAGAATAATAAACACATTGCCAAGCTATAACCAAATTTATGTCCCAATGGAAATAATTTCCATGTGTCACAAGGAATATAAATTTGATTATAACTAGTACAAAGTTTGTTATTGGGGGTAGGGGTGGGATGTAGTCCAGTGGTATTGTGCTCACCTGATGCACAGTCTGTCTTAAATGGACCACCCGTCGGTGCGCTATTTCTCATTCCAGACTATGCACCACAACGGTATATTCTTTATTCCATTTTTTTTTTTTTTTTTAGGCCATAGCCCATTTACAGACAACAAAAGGTGACATTTGAAGGGCCCAACAATTCATATAGCAAACTAAATATTATTTAACTGCAATTAGTTTGTATATAGATTTTAGGAAGAATAACAATATTTGTATTTTCTAACAATTATTTTTGGTGTACATTATCTCATATATGTCTACAAATTAACTTATATCCCACTATTATAGTTTTGATTAATATAATTTATTCTCATATTTATTATTTTCCTTTATTACCATACCCCACCCTCACCCACATACACACTCTTTATCAACATGTAGTCAGCTTATGTTTGTTGAACAACTGGACCTTTGTGCAGGTGACATTATTCCAAAGATCCACTATATGAACATCATAGCTATAATCTTCTATGCATTTACATTACACACCAGATCTGTAACTTTCACCACTTCTTTCCTTTCTTAACTGCAATGCTTTAGCTAAATAAATACCTAAACCTTTTAGTATATTTTCATTTCTTGTAGATATCAATTCATTAAAAGTATACAAGGATCTATTTGTCAAAAACTTTCTTGGTATATACATTTCTCTTAAAGTTTCATATAGTGGACAATTTATAATAAAATGGAATTAGTTTTCTACTTCTCTTTTATTACATAATATACAAATCCTATCCCTTTTATTTAAACCTATATTTCTGCCTTCGTCCACCGCTAGACTCACTCCTCCCATTCTAATCAGTGCTATATCCTTTTTATACATGTCAAGTGCAGAAGATGTAAGATATAATTCAATTTCAAGATTTAATTTACAATATATATCATACCTACTACTAGAATTAATTTTCATAATCCAGTGTTGTGTTTGAATATCTTTTACTCTTTGTTTGAATGTAGCTATAAATAATGACTTATCCCCAACATCTTGAGATATCCACACATATCCAAAACCTAAAGAAAACATAATTTTCTTGGTAGCAGTAGCCCACGTATATCTTCCTGCATTATCTAAGAAATATAACATGTTGTAAGCTTTATGAGGATATCTGAAAATTGGCATTTGCAACAATTTTATCCAATACTGTATACACCTAATGAGACTGTTATGGTATGTCAAATATCTTCCACATTCCCCTAGTGCCATGACATTTGATACATATTTACTTACATTTAAAAATCGTTTACACGCCATATATTGTACTCTTTCTATACTTTCAAACTGTTGAAAACCCCATAGTTCAGACCCATACAATAAAATAGGTAATACCTGTGTATCAAATATTTTAAAGTAAATATGAAATGGGAATATTTTGTAGTTTGACATTGTTCTCAAAACCTCTGTTAAGGCCTTTTACCTTTGACTGCTAAATGACTAGTTACTTGTGCTAAACCTGTTTGACTACTGAAACATATCCCAAGATAGATATATTGTGGAACCACATTTAGTATTTCCTTTCGATAATACCATTTTTCATTAAACAAAATGTTCCCCCTCTTCGAAATACTACTACTTTTGTTTTCTGTAAATTTACAATCAGCTTCCATTTTTGACAATAATTATACAGTATATCTAGTTGCTTTTGTAGCCCCCCTCGTGTATTTGAAAGTAAACCAATATCGTCTGCAAATAACAACATCATAATTTCTGTAAGATCTGGTGTCATCTGGATACCTCTTTCACAATACTTGACCATCTCACCACTAAGTTCATTTATATACAAAGAAAACAGTATTGGGCTTAAAACACATCCCTGCCTAAGGCCGACAGGGCACTCAAAAAAATCTGTTAGTCCATTGTTTGTTCTGATACATGACATAAAGGTTTTATAAATAGCTTTAACACTGTCTATCAGTTTACCACACATCCCAATGTCCTGTAGGAGAAACAATAACTTTGTTCTATTTATGCAATCAAATGCTTTTTTAAAATCAACCAATGTAACATATAACCTCCCCTTCCTTTTGGAGAGATATTTCTGTACACATGCATATAGAGTAAACACATTATCTATTGTAGAATAGCCAGCCCTAAAGCCTGCTTGAGCTTCGGTTATTTTATTATAATCATTGGCCCAGTCTGTTATCCTTTTACTGATAATAGAGATATATATTTTACTAAGTACAGGTAATAAAGTAATTCCACGGTAATTACCTGGATTATCTTTTGATCCATTCTTATAAATTGGCACTATTATTCCTTTTGTCCACATATCTGGGAATACACCACTATCAAAATTTTTATTAAATACTTTTATCATATATTCATAAAAATAACCTTTACCAAAAATAAACATTTCCCCAGTCAGATTATCAAACCCTGCTGCTTTACCCATTTTCAATGAATTAATAGAAGATTCAATCTCACATCTTGTTATTGAGGCAGTATATCCTGTCATAATGTCATCTAAATTTTGTCCTCTACTATTAATAGAATGAACTTTATCATCATTATAAACCATAAACAGTATATAAAAGGCTATGATATGTCTGTGGGATGGTGCATATAAAAAATACCTTGCTATAAATGAAAAAATGTAGCAGGTTTCCTCTCTAAGACAATAATGCCAGAATTACCAAATGTTTGACATCCAGTAGCCGATGATTAATAAATCAATGTGTTCTAGTGGTGTCGTTAAACAAAAACAAACAAACTTTATGACCATTGGAAACTGAAATGTTTTTCCACATACCTAACTGAATGTCTCAGATTTTGCAAAAGAAATATGAGTGACTGCTGGGATAATAAAACCACAGATGAACGTTATACAAAAAACCCACCAAAAAACACATTCATATTGGTGGTATGTGTGTGGTATTATAAGATTGGCAGCCCCCATTAAGAATGTACATATGTGTATGGGCTCCCATTTTTGTAGAGGGGCAGACTGACTTTTATCCAAATTAAACGAAAATGCCAGAATCTGAATAACAACATTTATTAATATTAGCATTACTGCCAAACAGATACTTATGGTTGCAAACGAATCACTATGCATTATTACATGGATTACAACTAATTTTGATAGTAGAATGATGGAAATACATAGTAAAAAGGTCTCAGGTTAGCACATTGTGCCTGAATATTTGAATAATGTTTTGCCGAATTTGAAGTATTTCTTAAGCACTTGGGGGCAGTTGCCCCCCGCCCCTGTCTTGTATGTTTATGAGAATGTATGACTATCGCTGGAATGATGGTGAAGTTTCTTGCAAAGCACCAGCCATAACTATATAGTATATTTTGGATGGAGAATATGGAATATTTTTGACAAATGGAGGAATCCCCAGAAACCCTGTACAGACAATTATAAACTGGAATTTCAGGTAAATCCAGATAACTTTAATCTCTGTAAAACCTGATACTTCCCTCACAGATGGTCAGTAACTGATGAGTACTGTCCTAATATCATATTTGTTGTTGCTGTTATGAATAATTTGTATTTCCGTACATTCACTAAAAAGTTTGTTTTGTTTAGCAACACCACTAGAGCACATTCATTATTGGCTACTGGATGTCAAACATTTAGTAATTTTGACATAGTCTTAGAGAGAAAACCCTCTACATTTTTCCATTAGTAGCTGGGTATCTTTTATATGCACCATCCCACAGAGATGATAGCACATACCACATACCACAACCTTTGAATATCAGTTGTGGTACATTGGCTGGATCGAGAAATAGCTCAATGGGCTCACTAATGGGGTCGATCTTAGACTGACCACGCATCGGGCAAGCATTTTACCACTGGTCTACGTCCCACCACCTAACCTGCATTTTCAGTATTGATTGCACAGAGGAGGCGAGAGGACATTTTTAGGGTACACATCACCCAAAGTAAAAAACGTATGACAAATGAAAAAAATTGCAGTTGATGCAACAGGCATTAGAATAATAACTACAGTGTCTCCCCTGCCCTAGTGCCTCCATGGTAAATTCTGGAACCTCCCTTAAACCATGTATTGTCAGAAGGAGTTGTGTTTTGGGGTATTTCTTTTAATGGCCTTTTATTGAAATCTCTAAAATTGTTTACATTCCACATTGTTTCTTTGATTTAGGAGAAGAAATAAATTTGGATTATTGATAGTTACTGGTCATGATGGCAAGGCTTCTGGTGAACTGTACTGGGATGATGGTGAAGTTCTTGGTAAGTACAAACATGAAGTCTGTGGCAAGGTTTCTGGTGAACTGTATTGGGATGATGGTGAAGTTCTTGGTAAGTACAAACATGAAGTCTGCGGCAAGTCTTCTGGTGAACTGTACAGGGATGATGGTGAAGTTCTTGGTAAGTACAAACATGAAGTCTGTGGCAAGGCTTCTGGTGAACTGTACAGGGATGATGGTGAAGTTCTTGGTAAGTACAAACATGAAGTCTGTGGCAAGTCTTCTGGTGAACTGTACAGGGATGATGGTGAAGTTTCTTGGTAAGTATGAAGAAAGAATGAGGAACATGCTGCCAACACATAGGTTACTCCTATTACAAAAAGCAGGAAAGCATGTTTTACATGTACTTTTCCATAGGCAGGACATTTGCACTATGACCATTGGTATACCAGTCATGGAATGGGGAAAACCTAAGTCTATCAAGGGGGATTGATCCTGTGACTCATTTCTTTACCACATACCACTGAGTTACACACCACTGAACTACACACCACTAAACTCTACATTTATTCAAAATTCACCTCCTAGCCATCCTGCATAGTATTAAATTATGTGAAATGCAAACCAACTATCATTTTAATAAACCTCTATTTTTGCACCATCAGCAGATATCATTAACTAAGACATGTTCACAATTGCCAGTTATCTCTGTTGCTTGTTAAAGGAAGAGACAATTAAGGCATTTTGCCTGGTATGCATATTCAACGATATATAATGCACATTATTGTTTAATACGAACAAGTATAATAGTATAGTTAATTAATCAAACGCTTAAATGTGACGGCTATTATATATAACAGGCACAGCCATTTTGTACCATCCCAGTGAATACGCCCTCTGGTGAGCTGGTGGTTACGTAATACCTAATGTGTCACATCAGGAATTAATCTTTGAACTGAAAAAACAAAACATACCTGATTTTTTGCAGATGCATCACAATGTTCTGTAATAATATCCATCCCAGTAAGCCGGCAACATAATACAGTTATTTCAACACTTTGACAATGGTGGCTTATTTTGTATTGAAAAATAATATATACTTGTTTTGTACATAAATTAACCCACATACTGAAATAATAATTGGAGTATGTTTTGGTTAATTGGTCTTTTCTTTCCGTGGCCTGTACCTGTGGTTCCTGATTGGCAGGTGTATATTTAGACGGTCCCCAGACAGTGTCTAGACACACTAAAAAGACGTGCCTCTTTTATCACTTTATTACTGTAAGTAATTCTGTAACACCCTTGATTAAGTAGACTTTCCCATCTAAAATCACAAAACTGACCAATTACGTAGTCCCAAAGAAAAGAAAATTATCACTTGGGTATCGTGAGTGGTGAGTGGTCATTTTTGCTTGAAAGTACCCTACCAATAGGCCTAATAATAAGCATTTTTTCTTTGGATTTTTTTTTAAAGAGAAAAATACTATAGTTCCATTTCGTTCTATTGATGCAAATTGAAATATATTAAGTTAAATAGTTTATTATACTATCAAGTCATTTATGTTGTTTTACAAGTCAGGTTGATGAAAGCGAAGCGCCTTGTCGTAAAATTAGAGCGATTGTTTACACTGTGCTTAAGAGGGGTTGGATGGAGCTGACGTCACTTCGCCCCAAGCTATACCACCAGACATCACAAAAACAAAACAAAATGGCTGCCCCCAGTTAGAAGGAATAATCATGTTTTTTATTAATTCTAAAATTATGTGCTTTTCATTTGTTAAAGTGTCAGTATGTGTTGGTGGTCCGGGTATGCATCTTTCCAACACATAAGGCTCTTATTTGAGTTTACCCTTCCTTTAAGACAGGTTTTGCACCCAGCATTAGTTGAATGTGATATGATAAAAGATGAGGGTACCAGTCAAATTGTTTGCAAGCACTTGATCTCCTGATTATACACAGAATCTATGAAAGTCTATTGAATTTTGTTAGTACTATAATGCAAGAAATCAAGAAATGTTTTATTTAACGATGCGCTCAACACATTTTATTTACGGTTATATGGCGTCAGACATATGGTTAAGGACCACACAGATTTTGAGAGGAAACCCGCTGTCACCACTTCATGGGCTACTCTTTCCGATTAGCAGCAAGGGATCCAGTACCTACCAGCCTGTAGACCGATGGCCTAACCACGATGCCACCGAGGTCGGTCACGTACTATAATGCATTCGATCACTAAACAGTGAAGACATGTCCCACATTTTGAGCACTGAAATGGCAAATAATAAATTTTCAAGTGACCTGAATTAGCAATTGTGGCAGTGGATAAAGGAGATAAAAAGAAAAGTTTTGTTTTGTTAATGCCACCACTAGAGCACATTGATTATTAATCATCGCCTATTGGATGTCAAACATTTGGTAATTTTGACATATAATCTGAGAGGAAACCCGCTACCTTTTTCCATTAGTAGCAAGGCATCTTTTATATGTACCATCCCAGACAGGACAGAACTTACCACTGCCTTTGATATACCAGTCGTGGTGGACTGGCTGGAATGAGAAATAGTCCAATGGGGATTGATCCCTAACCGACCACACATCAAGCAAGCACTTTACCACTGGGCTACACCCCTTACAAAGGAGATCAAGATCTTTTGAGTGTGTCTTCTGTTGTAAAAAAAGAAAGAAATGTTTTGTTTAATGACGCACTCAACACATTTTATTTACGGTTATACGGTTTATTTAAGGACCACACAGATTTTGAGAGGAAACCTGCTGTCGCCACTACATAGGCTACTCTTTTCGATTAGCAGCAAGGGATCTTTTATTTGTGTTTCCCACAGGCTGGATAGCACAAACCATGGGCTTTGTTGAACCAGTTATGGATCACTGGTCGGTGCAAGTGGTTTACACCTACCCATTGAGCCTTGCAGAACACTCACTCAGGGTTTGGAGTCAGTATCTGGATTAAAAATCCCATGCCTCGACTGGGATCCAAACCCAGTACCTACCAGCCTGTAGATCGATGGCCTAATCACGACGCCACTGAGGCCGGTTCTTCTGTTGTATTTCATGTACATTTGTTTTGCAGATCCAGTTGAAACCCAGCGATTCACTTTGATTTCCTTCACTCTTGAAGATGTAAGCATGTTTTGTTCACAAGCATTGATACAGGCACTGTTGAGTATACTCGTTTCTCAAAAGAATTATTGTTTACTATAACAACACATTGTAAATACCTAGCATATAATTGCACAATTTCATCTATAGAATGAAAGATTGTCGCTGTTAAAAATTTGTTTTAACAACACCATAAGATCACATTGATTTATTATGCATCGGATATTAGGAAGGAAGGAAATGTTTTATTTAAGGTTATATGGCGCCAGACATATGGTTAAGGACCACACAGATATTGAGAGAAGAAACCCGCTGTCGCAACTTCATGGGCTACTCTTTTCGATTAGCAGCAAGGGATCTTTTAATATGCACCATCCGACAGACAGGATAACACATACCACAGCCGTTGATATTACCAGTCATGTTGCACTGGCTAAAGCGAGAAATGGCCCAATGGGCCCACTGACGGGGATTGATCCCAGACTGACCCCGCATCAAGCGAACGCTTTACCGGATATCAAACATTTGATAGTTCTGACATAGTTTTCAGAGGAAACCCACTACATTTTTGTCTTTAGCTGCAAGGAATCTTTTATATGCACTTTCCCCAGACAGGACAGCACATACCATTCCATTTGCTATAGCAGTCCTGGGACACTAGTTGGGAAGGAAAAAACTGTCACTACTGCCACATAATATGAATACTGGTTACAATGGTAAAGACCCAAACTGATGTACCTACGTCAGAACAGTTAACGTTTGCTTTGTTTAATTAATTAATCATCAGCTATTGTATGTTATATGATTCGTAGTTATCATTGGAAATCCACTACATTTGTCTATTAGCAGCAAGGGATCTTTTATATGCATTTTCCCACAAACAGAAAAGCACATACCACAGTTTTTTTGACCAGTTGTGGTGCACTAGTTGAAACGAGAAAAAACCCAATCAGTTGAATGGAGAAGTTTGTTTTGTTTAACGACACCACTAGAGCACATTGATTTATTAATCATCAGCTATTGGATGTCAAACATATGGTCATTTTGACAGTCATAGAGGGGAAACCCGCTACATTTTTCCAAGAGTAGCAAGGGGTCTTTTATATGCACCATCCAACAAACAGGATAGCACATACCACAGCCTTTGATATTGTGGTGCACTGGCTGGAACGAGAAATAGCCCAATGGGCCCACCGACGAGGATCGATCCCAAACCAACCGTGCATCACGTGAGCGCTTTACCACTGGACTACATCGCGCCCACTCCGTTGAATGGATCCACCCAGGTGATTCGATCCTGTGACTCCAGCACCTCCAGTGAGTGCTCAACCGACGTTAGAACAGTACCACGAGCTACATTCTGAGAGAAAACCTGATTCTGCCATAGATCGGTCTTTTATAAGATTTCCCAGTGTTTCCTTCAAATATATTTCATCACGAACATTTAATTGATAATAAAGAAAGTTAATTGCTTATAAAAGACATTTCTAAATGTCTAATATTAATTTTGTTTCTTTTAACAAATACTGAATAATAAAATAGAAGAATCTTTCAAATATATTTTATTGCGAGCAGTTAACTGGTAATAAAGAAATACCAGAATGAAATAAGAGTATAAAAGACATTTTTCAATGTCTAATATTAATTTTATTTCTTTTAGTGAATACTGAATAACAAAACAGAAGAATCTTTCAAATATATTTTATTGTGAGCAGTTAACTGGTAATAAAGAAATACCAGAATGAAATAAGAGTATAAAAGACATTTTTCAATGTCTAATATTAATTTTATTTCTTTTAGTGAATACTGAATAACAAAACAGAAGAATCTTTCAAATATATTTTATTGTGAGCAGTTAACTGGTAATAAAGAAATACCAGAATGAAATAAAAGTATAAAAGACATTTCTCAATGTCTAATATTAATTTTATTTCTTTTAGTGAATACTGAATAACAAAACAGAAGAATCTTTCAAATATATTTTATTGTGAGCAGTTAACTGGTAATAAAGAAATACCAGAATGAAATAAGAGTATAAAAGACATTACTAAACCTTTAATATTAATTTTGTTTCTTCTAGCGAACTCTGAATAATAAAATAGAAGAGTCCTATTATAAACCACCAGAAGGTATCGTCCTTGGAAACCTGACTGTGATGGGGGTCACTCCAAAACCTAGCAATGTCAAGGTCAATGGGAAAGATGTGAATTTTACCTTCAACGACAAAACTGAGGTGAATAACATGTCGTGTTATATTTGAATCCTTGTCCAACTTGTTCCTGGTTCCAGATTTTAGATGACATGGATAAAAGCTTATAATTTGCATGTATTAATATATTATAGCTTCTGAAATATGAGGAATCCTGGATGTATTTGAAGTAAATGTACTTTTAATATAAGACGGAAAGCAAAAGCCTGTTTGCGAAACTAGGAAATTTTGAAGCTATTTTAGCATTACAAAATCGAAACACCATCGTAGGTTGTGACATCACTATAGCATATACCATAGAGGTGTCATAGCTTACGATTGTTTTACAATTTTGTAGTCTAAGGTTGCTTTGAAAATATGGGCCCAGATTGTCAGAAAGAATATTGGGTGGCATTTGTCACCTGGTCTCCGAGCCTTGAGAGGGTACAATATATTTTTGGTTTAGAATACCATTTCCAAATTCAATAAAGAAATTATTATTGCAGAATATGAACTAGAAGGTGTCATGCTTGTAATTTAATTGTAGCAGTCTGATGTAAACAGTCTATCTGTGATCAAGGTTACAGTAAGAACTATAACCTTTAAGTGTATCAGCTTAAAATGACAGGAAGAACTTACAATGTCTATTTGTAGTTAAATGGATTGTCCCCAAGTTTGCAGCCATTATATGTTTCTGACTAACAGACTATTTTTAAAGATTAAAAGTACCCATTAAAGACATTTTCTTGTGTAGTATACCAATATCTCTATATCAATAGCTTTCATTTTACTTTATAATATATATATTTATCATATAATATCTTACATTTTCGGTGCAATCAAAGTATGTGATATTTTTCAGATCACATACTTTAAGAATTTGATAACTTTGCAAATTAGATGTAAATTAATCGAGGTCACGGCACTAGGTTTATTGACATTTAAGCAAACGTACTAGGGACGACACTCCATAATTGACGTATGCATTCAGTCACCAAATAAAAACATTTCAATAGCAATTTCACACTGAAAGCTGTCCAGCGTTCAGAAATCAAAAAACGTTATGCACTAGTTTATTTTGATGTAAGGACATCCAAAATGACGTCATTCGAGTTTGACATCATTCCCATTAAAAAAGACAGCCCACCATATATTCTTACGTCATTTGAATATCGTGTATTGGCCGACAGGAATTAAAGTTGCGTATACTGTTTACAAAAACAGTTTGTTACAAGCTTGAGATTATATGATAAAGAGATTATTACCCTTGTGTGTTTCGGTATCATCAATATCATATATTAATTTAATAAAAATAATGTATTATGCTTGCCAGAGGCTCGCATAATACAATTTTTAAACCAAATATATGATATTGACGATACCGAAAAACACTCTGGTAATAACATATATATTTTTTTAAGCAAAAAAATTATTGGCAAATAAAATCCAGTCTTGGCTACTACAAATAATAGGATGACAACAAACACCTTGATTATAAACAGGAAAATATATTTAATACATAATTTTAGTCACCAAAAAGGTTCTGTTAGTTGGAAACATTTTAAGTATGGAAGCAAACTCAGAAGGAGAATGTTGTTGTGCAGGCTCTCACTTTTAGTTTTGTTTACAGATGCTGACCGTAGGTGACCTAGCAGTGGACATGCTGAAGCCTTTCATAGTGATCTGGTGACATGGATCAAAGAAGAATGTGTTGACAACACCCAACAAACTGTTTAATCAGCAGTTTCAGGCATTAACCAAAGTTGGAAAATATTGGGTCACAAGAACATGGATGTTAGTATTGTTACATAATAATGTAAATAATTAATATATCATGTGATTAAACAGAACTTTAAAAAAATTGTTTCCACATGAAACCACCTTAAAATTAAATTTATAAAAAAAATACTTTTTTTTTCTTCAATATTTGACTTTTGTAAGTGTAAAAATTACATCATAAGAAACATTGTTATGGTATAATATACTTATAATATATACTGTTGAGTTTGTATAGTTTGTATTTGTAAGTGTCAATTATTGATCATTACTAAGCAACTCTGGATTAGACAAAATATTCTAGTCTTTACTATTATATAATGTGCCAAATTCTTATATACTAAACTCCTCTAAAAATGCACCACCCAATTTTCAGCTTTTATTGCCATTGCTATAAAACACAGAATAGCCCTAATCCTTGTATATACTTTGGGAGTTATTTATTGCCCATCAGTATTAGAATATCCAGTTATCCAAAGTCTGTCAAATGGATTATTTCAGCAAATCTATCTGGGGCATTTTCAATCCAGTTCAGTATATTTTACAGACATATCCCTGTATGTGTTTTTGATTGGAGAATGGTTGAAATGTGTGAATGATTTGCAAACATACATGACAAAAACAATTCAAAGATTTTTATTCAAGCAATTGACATGAATGAATTTATGTATGAAATCATTAGTAGTTTTTACTTTGAACATTTTTGAATAATTTATTGTCATTTGTAATTTATAAAATAAAATATTTTTATTTTGTTTTGATCTTGTATATTTAACTTTTGAAGAAGACTAACAGCTCCATATTAGCTCAAAATATTTGGTTTTCATTAAACCAAACATGAAGAGATAACAATTCATAATGCAGTTGTTGTTTTTATTTTGTTTTTTAACAAGTAACTGATGTTGCTTTTGATGATCTTCCTTACTGTACTGATTGTTGCATACTTCTTGGTCCATGTTACTCATGAAAAAGTCAAATGTCTTTTCAATAAGAATTTAGTAGTGCAAGTAAAAGAAAACCAGAAAGACCAAACATGGGTAACACATTTTTCATTCATAAATTATGATAGACATTTGACATTTCGGGGGGAAAAAGTCTAATGTTCTTTAATTTAGCTCATCCAACTTAGAGCTTCTGAGAAGATAGGATTGTCGGTGCAAGCTTTCATCCATCTTTTCACATTTGCTGGAACTTCATCCACCACTCCTGATTGGTGCAATACTGACCACATGACAATATCAACCAATGACATTGCAGATCCTATGAGCCAATCATTTCGTCCTAGTCTTGAATTCATAGATTTCACAGCCGCCATTTTTTCTTTCTTGTTGCCACGAACAATCTGCAGATCAGCTATATCCAGCCACTCGTCAGCCAGTGTGGCCATAACAATGTCACCACTGTCGTATGAGGGAGTTAGCAATCTTCCTAAGTACCTTGCCACATTAGTTTCTCCATGAATTGGACTCTGTTTTCCAGTATTTATCAATAACACTGGACCATTCTTTACTGGAAAAGGAAGGAAAAAAGATACCTTGATTAATATGCATTGTGTATTTTTGTATTAAATACAGGAAATGAAGGAAATGTTTTATTTAACGACGCACTCAACACATTTTATTTACCGTTATATGGCGTCGGACATATGGTTAAGGACCACACAGGTCTTTTCGATTAGCAGCAAGGGATCTTTTATATGCACCATCCCACAGACAGGATAGCACATACCACAGCATTTGATATACCAGTTGTGATGCATTGGTTGGAATGAGAAATGGCCTAGACCGACCACACATCAAGCAAACGATTTACCACTGGGCTACATCCCGTCCCTTATTAAATACAGAAACAGAGGCCAAAATAGACAATATATACTCAATCTGTTTTTTGCTAACTTGGGGTAATCCAGTGAAAACATTATTTACGAGTCAATTCAAATTAAAAATAAAAATTTAAACAGACAAAGAAATTCCTTCATAATTATCATTATTAAAAATATGTATTAAAATGCCAATGTTATGACTGTTCCCACATGTACGGATTTTCTTTTTAAGTTTTATACATGTTGTACTCATATACAGTCAGACCTCATTACGACCATTATAGTTACCGGGTACTATGACATTCCCACGATCCAACCAAAACTGTCAGAAACGAATGTATATAAATGTTATTCTATTCATTACACTTGAATTCATACCTTTTGACATGGACCAGTGATGTTTGGGTTACCAATGTCTACTAAATCTGCAGACATGTATTGCTGTTGACAATTTGCCATTAGTTATTCAGTTAAAGGATTAATTAGGTCGGATTCTGTTTTTATGGCAATTTGTACAGGATAGAAGCTGGTACCAATCATAGATGTCTTTATCCAGTAAATTATTAACAGTGAATGCATCTTGATGAAGGTCTATCATTAAAGGGACAAACCCTAGTTTCAACCCGTGAAAATTAACACCAGGTTTAGTTAATCTACAAACCTGTAACACATTTGGATAAAGTTACAATTAAGTGAAACATGAGTCTGTAATTTTGCATTTTTAAAACTATGAGAAATGCATTTTGTGATATTAAAAACACCAGGAAGACCAAAAACACTTCAAATGTATGGAAATGGATCATAGATGTCTTTATCCAGTAAATTATTAACAGTAAATGCATCTTGATGAAGGTCTATCATTAAAGGGACAAACCCTAGTTTCAACCCGTGATAATTAACACCAGGTTTAGTTAATCTACAAACTTGTAACACATTTGGATAAAGTTACAATTAAGTGAAACATGAGTCTGTGATTTTGCATTTTTAAAACTATGAGAAATGCATTTTGTGATATTAAAAACACCAGGAAGACCAAAAACACTTCAAATGTATGGAAATGGATAATCTAAACAATAAAATCTAAGTAAAGTATGATTTCAGTTATCAAAAACTGCTCTAATACAGTAATAGTCAAAAATATGCTTTAGTGTTTACAAACTAGGGTATGTCCCTTTAATGCTTTTTAAAAAAATATTTTATTACTTGTTTTATCAATAATTTGCAATTCATTATTATAATTATTTAAGTCCTATTTATCTATTATATTTTTATAACTATTATTTTTTTTTTTATCATTATGATAAAAGGAAAAACTCAGGATAAATTCCCTACAACAGCATATTTTGACATGAGGTCAAACAGATTAAGTGATCTTTTTACATGGCCACTATATCTAAAACTCAAATAATCCAATAGTATGAACCTGCAGTTAAAGCACCACCTGTTAATAGGAAAATACTATCTGTTTTACATCACCTCAGCACATTTTAAACTATGGCTATTTCAGGTTTAATAAATGATTATATATTTAAACTTAACACCTCTTATAAGAATAGCCCATTGTGACAAGACAATGCAATTGGCTATTCTTGTATTAGGCACTTTTATCGTGTGGTATTGTCTTTGGTTTAAGTAGAAAGGAAACCTGATGCCACCACACAGGCTACTCTAACCGAAATGCAGCTAAAGATCCTCTGTACCAGATACAAGATGGCAAATAGCACAGCCTTTGATTATGTTAGTTGTGGGGCACTGTTTGGAATGGGAAAATACCAGTCCACCATCATCAATCTTACACTTGGTACTTTTGACATATAGTCCTAGAGAGGAAACATGCTACATTTTTCCATTAGTAGCAAGGGATCGTTTAATTGCAACATCCCACAGACAGGATAGTACATAACCTTGCCTTTGATATACCAGTCGTGGTGCACTGGCTAAAACAAGAAATAGCCCTGTGAGCCCACCAACGGGGATCGATCCTATACCAACCACTCATCAGGTGAGTGCTTTACTACTGGGCTACATCCTGCCCCTATTCCATCAGAATCCATGAAGAGTTTAGGAGGGCAAGCACCATTTTACTGGTATCACTGTGTTCTATTACTTCACATTCACTTAACATTAGACACAAAAACCAATTCTGCTATTACACTCTACCTTTCTTCCATATTACTGTGAAGGCGACCTGTATTTCTCGTCTTTCAAAAGTGCGTCCATTCTTGAAGACATCTCGCAGTTTTTCCGGTATGGACGCCGTCACTGAACTGTGGGTAAACGATGTTGGCAGAACTCGAAACTGCTTCTTTAGCTGTTCGTAGAGAACGAACAAGGACCACGGTGGAGACGATGGGTCAGCATGGATGACGATATCATGCACAACACCAGGCTGTAGAGAGAATGATTATAATGTAATTGTGTTTTTACATTAAAATACAGCTGCATCACTAAACCATTGAAAATCTATCTATTACATTTTAGACTGCTCACAAAAAGGCCATGTTACCATAAATCAAACATAAGATATAATTTATTGATGTATTTTAAGCAGGGCAATATCATGGTAACTCTCCATTCCTGAAAAATAATGGGACTCTGCCGTAGTCTCATCTCCATTATGTTTCAGGAATGGAGAGTTACTTGGCCATTTCTCTTTACAGACTTGTCGAGTCCAAAAATGTGGAAAATGGAAATAACCACATAAATTGCTTGTATGCACAGTGGTTATTCCAAACTGATTTAGCTCCCCTTATACTGTTGATATTAATCAGTAGTATGAAGATATAATCGACTGAAACATACATTACTGTTTTGTTGTTTTTTAAATGACATAAAGACTTTGATTAATCACTGGCTGTCAGATGTTAAATATTGGGTTACTCTAACCCTCTACATTTTTCCATTAGCTGCCAGCAATCTTTTATATGCACTACACCAACAGGAAAGCGAAAATCATAGCCTTTGGTGTATCAGTCATGGGACACTGGTTGTAACCAAGGAAAATAAATAGACTTGGCAAGTTTGGTAAAAACTATTTCAGTGGTCTACATGGTCGTTGTGGAGCTGGACGTAACAATTTCAGTGGTCTACATGGTCGTTGTGGAGCTGGACGTAACAATTTCAGTGGTCTACATGGTCGTTGTGGAGCTGGACGTAACAATTTCAGTGGTCTACATGGTCGTTGTGGAGCTGGACGTAACAATTTCAGTGGTCTACATGGTCCTTGTGGAGCTGGACGTAACTATTTCAGTGGTCTACATGGTCGTTGTGGAGCTGGACGTAACAATTTCAGTGGTCTACATGGTCCTTGTGGAGCTGGACGTAACAATTTCAGTGGTCTACATGGTCCTTGTGGAGCTGGACGTAACAATTTCAGTGGTCTACATGGTCCTTGTGGAGCTGGACGTAACAATTTCAGTGGTCTACATGGTCCTTGTGGAGCTGGACGTAACAATTTCAGTGGTCTACATGGTCGTTGTGGAGCTGGACGTAACAATTTCAGTGGTCTACATGGTCGTTGTGGAGCTGGACGTAACAATTTCAGTGGTCTACATGGTCGTTGTGGAGCTGGACGTAACAATTTCAGTGGTCTACATGGTCATTGTGGAGCTGGACGTAACAATTTCAGTGGTCTACATGGTCCTTGTGGAGCTGGACGTAACAATTTCAGTGGTCTACATGGTCGTTGTGGAGCTGGACGTAACAATTTCAGTGGTCTACATGATCCTTGTGGAGCTGGACGTAACAATTTTAGTGGTAGTCCATAAGGGTTCTAAGTTTCTAACCCATAAGATTTTGTTACTCTCACATTAAAACTGTAGCTCCATACTTTTAGTAAAGACACTAACAGTGCATTGGACATGTTGTATGGAACTACTAATGTACTACATAGATTAAAAATCCAGTAACCTAGACAGCTGCACACCTAAGGTAGACGACAGTCACTTTTCTCACCCTTGTTTTGGCTTTGTACACAATAAATACAGAATATCTTGCCGTAATTTCACTTGAAATCCATATTTCATAAATGGTTCTATTTTTCAATTACAAGATGTTCTATAAACAGTCGGATTCATTAGTAATATGCAAACAAAAAAAATTCAATAGCAATTTGGCACTGGAATTTTTCCAGCGTTCTTAAAATGGAAACGTCATGCACCGTTTATTGTTATTGTAAAGAGATGCAAATTGGCATCATTCAAATTCAAAATTAGCTATATTATTACAATAATTCGCCACATAATAAATGAAAACTGGTCTATTTACTGTGACCCCTGTCAAAATATTTCCGAAAGCAGACAACGCAGTTTATAGATCGATATGTTTTTATTTTTTATAATCTTATACAAAATATTAAGTTTAAGTTTTAAAAGATGAACAAAATATAGAGAACTTTCTTCAAATATATTATATAAAAAAAAACTACTGTTGGATATGTTATATCTATTGTGTACGAAGCCAAAATGATGCAAACAGTGATTGTCGTCGATCTTAGATGGAAAATGCCATTGTACTGACTCACCTGTATTGGACTAGAAACAGGAAGAGCTGTGTGTTGCTGGACAAGAGGTGCCGTTGTTTTGTTGACCGACACCCCATACTTGACAGACAGTTCTTTCACGGACTGCTGCAGTTCTCCAAGTCTCATCAACAGATCCTGCTGACGTTTGACCAGAGACACGTCTGTCGACTCGTTGGGTAACTGTGAAAACAAAACTAAACTTTATTACTTGGGAATGTTCCTGAAGCAATCATATAGGCTTAGAGGAGGCAGGAAGCATAGTAAATATGCAGAAAACTTTGATCGTTTTCTTTTCTTTTCATAAATATGTAACCTGATCTCTCACTAATGGTATTTTCCACTATTTTAATAAAATGGTGCAGACAACCCAACAGACAATGAAATGGCTTTAAATGCCAATGTTTAGAAAAGAAATTATTTTATACATGGTGGGTCTGCTGCAGTTTTGGGTTTTAAGCATACATTAAAGGGATATACCCTAGTTTTTAAACACTACAGCATATTTTTCACTATTAGAGCCGTTTATGATCACTGAAGTCAAACATTACTTAGATTTTATTATTTAGATTATCCATTTCCATACAACAGTAGTGTTTTTGGTCATCCTGGTGTTTCTGATACCATAAAAAAATCATTTTTCATATTTTTAAAAACCCACATACATCTGAGAAGTAAACATTATCGAGTCGTGTTTTAGTCTATTTTTAAGGGTATTTCAACATCACAGTCTCTTGTCGCTATTGTATCCAAATTTGTTACAGGTTTCTAAATTAACCAAAGTTAGTGTCCATTTTTACGTGTTGAAACTAGGGTCTAGGTGAAAAATATGCCTTAGTGTTTAAAAATTTGGGTCTGTCCCTTTAAGAAATTTGTTTATTTTTGTGGGTGGTGGATGTACAAAAACAAGCCTCCCTCCATGTAAGGAACTCTTTAACTGTTCTAATGAGATCAGCTGTATTCTTAGTACTCATAAATCTTGAATAGATGTTCACAAGTTGTTTGTTCTCATGTTTTGTGACTGAAAGTAATGTATGGTCATCATATGGTATTACCATAAGCCATATTGTTAAAATTTTAAAGAGCTGGCAGTTCCTAAAAATGAATGCAGTTATTTTGTCATGGCAAAGGAAAGAAAGAAGGAAGGAGGAAATGTTTTATTCAACACATTTTATTTACAGTTATATGGTGTCAGACATATGGTTAGGGTCCACACAGATATTGAGAAAGGAAACATGCTCTCGCCACTTCATGGGCTACTCTTTTCAATTAGCAGCAAGAGATCTTTTATATGCACCCTCCCACAGACAGAGTAGTACATACCACGGCCTTTGATATGCCAGTCGTGGTGCACTGGCTGGAACGAGAAATAGCCCAATGGGTCCACCAACAGGGATCGATCCCAGACCGACTGCGCATCAAGTGAGCACTTTATCACTGGACTATAAGGAAAGAAAGGAAATGTTTCATTTGATGACACACTCAACTCCTTGCAGCAGACTTATGGTAAAGGACCACACGGATGAGAGGAAATGTTTCATTTGATGACACACTCAACTCCTTGCAGCAGACTTATGGTAAAGGACCACAAGGATGAGAGGAAATGTTTCATTAGATGACACACTCAACTCCTTGCAGCAGACTTATGGTAAAGGACCACACGGATGAGGAAATGTTTCATTTGATGACACACTCAACTCCTTGCAGCAGACTTATGGTAAAGGACCACACGGATGAGAGGAAATGTTTCATTTGATGACACACTCAACTCCTTGCAGCAGACTTATGGTAAAGGACCACACGGATGAGAGGAAATGTTTCATTTGATGACACTCAACTCCTTGCAGCAGACTTATGGTAAAGGACCACACGGATGAGAGGAAACCCACTGTCACCACACCATAGTTTATTATCTTCAATTAGCAGCAAAGGATCTTTTACATGCTGCATAAACCAAACAAAAAAAAGAGCACATTGATTAATTAATCATCAGTTATTGGATGTCAAACATTTGGTAATTCTGACTCGTTGTCCATGGAAACCATTACATTTTTCCATTAGCAGCAAGGGATCTTTTATATACACTTTTCCAACTGTAGACAGGAAAGCACATAGCAGTCTTTGACCAGTTGTGGTACACTGGTTGGAACGAGAAAAAAACAAATCAGTTAAATGGTTCCACTGGAAGGAAAGACATTTTGTATTTAACAATGCATTCAACACATTTTATTTATAGTTATATAGCATTGGACATATGGTTAGGGACTACACAGATATTGAGGGAGGAAACCCGCTGTTGCCACTTCAAGAGCTACTCTTTTCGATTAGCAGCAAAGGATCTTCTATATGCACCATCCCAAAGACAGGATAGCACATATCACAGCCTTTGGTGCACTGGCTGGAGCAAGAAATAGTGGATCCACTGAGGTGGTTCAATCATATGATGCAAGCACCTTAGGAGAGTGCTCAGCCTGTTACACCATTTGTGAATCACTGGCTGAAATAAGAAACAGCTCATTGGGCTCACCAGTGGGGATTGATCCTAGATTGACTGTATCAGGCAAGCATGTTACCAATGGGCTACGCTATGCCCCCTTTCCACAACAAATTAAACGTATATATTTGCAGGCGATATTTATTGGGCCATTCAGTACATCGGTTGTTGATTCTGCCAACACTCTTAACGGCAACATCAGTAATTTTGCCTTGCACATTAAGACAATAATTGTATTCACCACAAAAAAAGAGAAGTGTTTTTACCCACTAGCATAAGAGTTTATTAAGGCTGGAGTGGTATTTGTGTTATGCATCAGGATGTTAAAACTGTTCAATTACTGAAATGCTATACCCAGTAATGGAAGATAAAAAGTTACATGTACAGAATGTTCAGACAAACATCTTAAGTAAAAAGATTTTACGTCTGCACTAAAATTACTGAAATTTCTAGGGCTCGTTGATGCTTTTCCCAAACTGGCTTTTTTCTTTCAGCAAAGGCATGTTATTTCTATATTGTAACTGTAGACTTTCTTTCATCGTTCTAGGTTCCCAACTTCAATCAACAGCTTTACAATAAATAAAAAAATTCTATCTCGAAATCTGTACATATATACATATACCAAGGTCTTTTTCATGGTTTTAGATCAAGCATAATACTTGTTTCTGTCTTATCAGGAACTACGTCAGATGACAGGTAAAGTTCCCGAGTACACAAATGTGTGTGTGTGTGTGTGGGGGGGGGGGGGGGGGGGGTTCTATCTAAATGTACATAACATACATGTTTAGAGTAGTGAAGTATAGGTCAAATGAAACCACAGCTTTTCAGTAATTGATAAAAGCAGAAGAAATTTAAAACATGAAACGTATCCACAATGTTTAAATCTAATATTTTACATGTTTAAAAGTTATTATGAAGTGAAAAATATTTTCATCTATTACATTAACAGATTTTTTTTATCATTAACATGACTAGCTCTGGATGACCAAAACCAATATATCTTTAAAAATGCTAAATCAGTTATTTTCCAACAAAATACCAATTATTACATGAAATTTGTTCACCAAATTAAAAAACTATTTTGCCAATTATTCCTAAAATTGACAAACGGCGAATCTGGCGAGTGGCAGAACTAGCCCTGATTACATTATCAATTACTTAAATCTTCTTCTTTAAACTGTAATTTTATTCACCAAAATCTAATATCTTTCTGCTTGTCCTGGTATTAGTTTAACTCCAAATGCATATTTATGCGAAACAAAAAAGGTACATACATCAGGAATTATAGTCAGAATATTTTAAAAAGCAGGTGAAATCTAGGGGGTGGAAGGAAGGAAATGTTTTATTTAATGATGCTCTCAACACATTTTATTTATGGTTATAATATGGAGTCAGATATGTGGTTAAGGACCACACATGTATATAGAGAGAGGAAACCCACTGTCGCCACTTCATGGGCTATTCTTTTCGATTAGCAGCAAGGGATCTTTTATATGCACCATCCCACAGACAGGATAGTACATACCACAGCCTTTGTTGCACCAATCGTGGTGCACTGGCTGGAATGAGAAATAGTCCACGGGGCCACCGATGGGGATCGATCCTAAACTGACTGCTTTACCACTGGGCTACGTCCCGACCTCTAGGGGTGGACGCACTCCCAATCTATTTTGAAGTACCTTGAAAATTCCAGTGTTTAAAGGCATAATGTCACGGATTTAAGGACCGTATTTCTCTAAAAATGGATAATAAATAAAAATTACATTAATTGTTGGAAACCAAATCTAGGTATTGCATCATCTAAACTGAACCATGATGGAGTGAAATCCATGTCAACCCTCTCTATAATTTTAGTTTTTGAATTATGGACCATTGCCATAATTCAGTTATTTTTACAAAATATCATTAAAGCCGCACACCTTAGTTCCATCCAGCGAAAATAAATTATAATTTGGTTAATCTACAAACCTGTAACACACTTAGATCACGTTTTTATCAAATGGAGTGAAAAAGCAGGTTTTATATCGATAAATACCATGGGAATCCTCATGTCCCAATTGCTTGAAATAATTTTGAAAGTTAGTATTCTGATGTCACCGGTAGATGTCGCTCGAAGCACAATAATACCTACGTCACGACAAATTTCACAGACTTGGGGTGCGTTCGTTTCACCTCTCCTGGACATGTTCCAACTGTTCTGTCCTGGTTGTATCCCCTCTCCAGATATCGTAAGACTTAGCAAAATTATTGGTTTTAAGGGTTTGTAACGTTTTGTATTGAGACACTTACTTGTCTGAACTTTATTGTTACTGAAAATGTTCACGAACTATGAAGAAAAATCTCACAAATGAACAACAAATCGAATGTTGATTGTGCGAACCGTGCACGAGAAAACAAACCGAACCAAAATGATAACGGTCACGTGATATACCAATGTTTGTGACATTAAAAATAGATTGGACCTCACTTGCTTAACGTTTTTTTCTCGACAACACGTTTTGTGAAAAAATGCAAAAAATGCATTTCGTGGTTTTACAAACATCAGGATTACCAAAAAGCACTTCAGGTGAATGGAAATGTGTATTCTAAATAATAAAATGTAAGTAAAGTGCAATTTTATTTGTGAAAAATGGGGTTTAATAGCGAAAAACAACACCGTAATGGTTAACAAATAAACGTAACTAGGGTGTGTCCCTTTAATAAATAGAGTATGGTGGTTATGAAGATGATTGAATAAAGTACATTTAGGGACAAATCAAATTATTTTTGTTCAGGTAATACTTTGTTAGACCATTAAATAGGTCAGTGGTCTGTGCAAATGAACACAATGAATTTATTCGTGTTTACCATAGTTGATGAAATGTAGCCTAATACTTTGTATCTTCGTCGACTTGGTCTTTTGGAGGCACTTTACTATACTCTTCAAAAAAAGAAACGCAAAAGGGTACAAATGGGTTATAACTCTGATTTTATGTTTCCTACCGGTTCATGCTTTGTGAATATAAGGTCATTGCATGTCCCAAACACATTCCCACGGTTACATTCGATAAAACGCAGCTACTGTACAATAAAGTTCCAAAATGTGAATATTCGCAAAAACGCAGCCACGTGCAAACCATGTCACCACTGCACGTGCGTTGTCTGCACGTGCAACATGAACACCGACAGTATAAAAGTGCAGGGTGTTCGCTTGTCTGTATCTGGCCGACAGTTGACAATCCAGGACATGCCACGTCTCAGTGAACCGCAGAGAAACAATGCCATCGGCCGACTAGACGCAGGTGAATCCAGAACGGCCGTTGCCAGGGCATTCCATGTGTCCCCAAGCACCATCTCCAGACTGTGGGACCGTTACCAGCAACATGGATCAACACGTGACCTCCCTAGATCCGGTCGACCACGGGTCACTACCCCCGGGCCGGACCGCTACATCCGGGTACGCCACCTTCGGGAACGATTGACTACTGCCACCTCCACAGCCGCAGCAATACCAGGTTTGCGCAGGATATCCGACCAGACCGTACAGAACCGCCTACGTGAGGTAGGAATTCGTGCCAGACGTCCAGTTCGAGGTGTCATCTTAACACCACAACACCGTCGACTCCGACTGCAGTGGTGCCAGATTCATCGACAATGGCCTCAACTGCGATGGAGACAGGTGTGGTTCAGTGACGAGTCCCGATTTCTGCTCCGACGTCATGATGGAAGATGTCGCGTGTATAGGACGTTATGCGGCAAACTGCGTGCAGGAAGTGGACAGATTCGGCGGGGGTAGTGTCATGGTGTGGGCAGCCATCTCACACACTGGCAGAACTGACCTGGTCCACGTGCAGGGCAACCTGAATGCACAGGGCTACATTGACCAGATCCTCCGGCCACACATCGTTCCAGTTATGGCCAACGCCAACGCAGTGTTCCAACATGACAACGCCAGGCCTCACACAGCACGTCTCACAACGGCTTTCCTACAGAACAACAACATTAATGTCCTTCCTTGGCCATCGATATCACCAGATTTGAACCCAATTGAGCATCTATGGGACAAGTTGGACCGACGTCTCCGACAGCGACAACTACAGCCCCAGACCCTGCCCGAGCTGGCAGCAGCCTTGCAGGCCGAGTGGGCCACCATCCCCCGGGACGTCATCCGTACTCTGGTTGCTTCAATGGGCAGGCAGTGCCAGGCAGTTGTCAACACACGCGGAGGCCACACCCTTTATTGACTCCAGATGACCTTGACCTTGGTGGTGTGTCCTATCACTTACTCACAATGGACTAGAGTGAATTGTGAACAATCCTGCAACATTTGGTAATTATCGGACTCACCATTCAATAATGAAATCAATTCTCCAAATGTTACGACAATGTGGTTTTGCGTTTCTTCTTTTGAAGAGTATATGTATATAATGTATGTTCTTTTTAATATTCATAATTGTAGATGCCATTTTCTAAATGAGCATTGTACTCCTCTCTGATTACTCTAGGTGTTCTTGTAAATGCTAAACACCCTCCCTGGAAAAATCCTACAAACTCCTGAAAGAATGCAATAAGCTCATCAAAGGGAGACCAATCCCATAATTCATGGTACAAATGTGAGTACTCTACCCCTAACCTACAAATCACGCATCACTGAAAGGTTAATTACATTATAGTCCACTGATGCTGCACACATACAGTGTATGTACACACACAGTGTAAATTTAACACATAAAATGAAACCAGATGACACCATCGCTGCCACCACACAGGCCAATTACACACAAGCAGCACAGACAAAAATACAACAACCTTTGATGAAAACCACTGGCTGGGATGGGATATAATTCACAAAAGTTGATACATAATTTACAGAAACGAATTCACAGAAGTGAATACACGATTCACAGCAGAGGTGAATACACAGAGATGGGTGTATCAGACATCTGCTCCAAAACCTCCACAGGGGTCTATATGTGTTATGATGTAGCACACCTGCCAACAATTCACTTCACCGGCCTCTGTGATGTAGTGGTCAAGACATTGGCCATAAGGCTTGTAGTTACTTTAACAACTTACTAAGTAGGTGTAAGACAACTATACACACCTCTCCCTCACTAACCACTAACCCACTGTGGGTCCTGATAGCTGAGGTGTATGCTTAATCCTTTATAAGCACGAAAATCATTATAAATGAAATGAATGAATGAAATTCACTTAATTCAAGAAGGGGCGGGACGTAGCCCTGTGGTAAAACGCTCACTTGATGCACAGTCTAGGTTCAATGCCCATCGATGGGCCCATTGGACTATTTCTCATTCCAGCCAGTGCAACATGACTGATATATCAAAGGCCATGGTATGTACTATACTGTCTAATGGACAAATGTAGTGGGTTTCCTTTCTAAGACTAATTGTCAAAATTACCAAATGTTTGACATCCAATAGCCGATGATTAATAAATCAATGTGCTCTAGTGGTGTCGTTATACAAAACAAACTTTAACTTTAATTCAAGAATTGCATGTCATTGGGCAATAATTAGACTAGGAACCAAGAAATCTGTTACAGAACCATTAACAAACAATTGTAGACAATAAAAAGTTCAACTCGGCATAATTAAAAAAACTGAAGTCAAATGGTTCTTTTTTTTTTTAAAACATCACATTTATCCAAGGTGAAGGTCATCAAAATTGCTACTCTAAATAAGCCAGATGTGAAAACATTCAGCATGTAATAGAAATCCTGTGGTCTGTAGTTCAAATGACACTGTACAATATATGAATCACATGGTGACCATAAAAACAAGAATTCCGAGAATGCATCTCTCACCTACAATAAACATTTTTGGAGAACCATAGATGCACCTATAAACCAATTTTCATCGACCTAGGACTAACAGTTTGTGATAAAGTGATCTAAACATAAAACTTTAATGTTAATTTTTAATGCAAAAGTTGCCATTAAGAAAAATAAAAGCCTATATGTATATCTTAGTGTTTTCCCTAGAAATTTGGCAAGGCATGGTAGACAAAACACTTTGGGGGCAATTTTGACCATTTTCAGGGCACTTTTTTTTCATTAAAGACAAAAACAATAATTGAAATAAACATAAATGTAATTAATGTTTTTGCTTTAATAAATCAATGGCAAAATATATAACAAAGATATTTTTATTAATTAATAATAATTTTTTTTAGTGTTTTATCAAGGCAATTTTAGAATTAATTATTGAAAAAGGCTTTTTTAATCTCAGTGCAGCATGGCACTGATTAAGGCAAGATGGTGCTAGACTAGTCAGTGAGGCATGGTGCTGCGCCATGCTAAAACAAGCTAGGGAAAACACTATATAATCTAACCTTGTTAAAGCAAGACCAAAAACTTATAACCTTCATACAGCATTTTAAACTTATAGACACTACTTGTAAAAATATCACTTTAGTGTCTGTGGTGTATAATTCCATCTCAGTACTGACTAGTATTAAAATATTTATGTTACATACGGTACTATTCAAGAAAAAATTAAACTTTCAAAATTAATACTTCATATATGAGATAAAAAAATAATAATAAATATATATATATATCGCCAGAGAAACATGTTCAAAACGAAGACAACACAATTTTGCGAACTGGACATGCTTGGGACCAAGTTTTTAAGATACCGATATCCAGTTTACAGAGGTTCTCTTCTGCACAGATGTTTAAAAAGGGACCATGAGGGAAATCCAGTTTACAGAGGGTCCGGTTTTGAGACGTTTCACTGTATTTGTTTGTGTAATCCAAGATTTTTTATTAGTCTAAAACTTATGTTGCTTCTTAAAAACAGAAGACTTCGAACAGGACAAGTTTGTAAATGATGATATATGGAAAAAGAAAGAAAAAAATGTTTTATTTAATGATGCACTCAACACATTTTATATACGGTTATATGGCGTCAGACATATGGTTAAGGACCACACAGATTTTGAGAGAGAAACCCGCTGTCGCCACTACATGAGCTACTCTTTCCGATTAGCAGCAAGGGATCTTTTATTTGCACTTCCCACAGGCAGGATAGCACAAACCATGGCCTTTGTTGAACCAGTTATGGATCACTGGTCGGTGCAAGTGGTACCCATTGAGCCTTGCGGAGCACTCACTCAGGGTTTGGAGTCGGTATCTGGATTAAAAATCCCATGCCTTGACTGGGATCCGAACCCAGTACCTACCAGCCTGTAGACCGATGGCCTAACCACTATGCCACCGAGGCCGGTGATGAGATATGGAGTCAACTTTGAATATTTTCAAAGTAGTTTTATCACAATGGGTGAATCAACCTGTCAAATCCTTTGTGAATTTGCCAAAACATTCAATTTGTTAGTGAGACACACATAAAAAACTATCTTGGCATCTGACCCAGCTATTATAAATGTCTGTCTGTATACATGCACTTCAGCTAATTAGGATTCCTGAAACAAAACACTGACAGATATTTGATACAGCATGAACAAAGAATATGTGCATGGCTCTAGATGGCACAAAAGTCAAGGCGATATATAATAAACATTGTGCCTGTGATTAAAGAAAGAAAGAAATGTTTTATTTAACAACGCACTCAAAACATTTTATTTACGGTTATATAGCGTTTATAGACATATGGTTAAGGACCACACAGATATTGAAAGAAGAAACCTGCTGTCACCACTTCATGGGCTACTCTCTTCTATTAGCAGCAAGGGATCTTTTATATGCACCATCCCACAGGCAGGGTAGTACATATCACGGCCTTTGATATACGAGTCGTGGTGCACTGGCTGGAGCGAGAAATAGCCCAATGGGCCCACCGATGGGGATCGATCCCACACTGACCGTGTATCAAGCGAGCGCTGTATCACTTGGCTACATCCCACTCAGTTTGCCTGTGATTATGATAGATACAAGTGTAAACAGGGGTTCTATGAATTAAAAAAAGAAGTAAAAACAAAAAAAGTATATGTGCATGGCTCTAGATTGCACACAAGTTAAGGCGATATATTATAAAAGGATTCTAGAACTTAATAAAATCCACTAGCCATGGGATCAGTGATTAAAATATTTTTACTAGCCACAATTAAAAATTCACTTGCCCTACTTTACTTTAAGTCAATACAATTTTACTAAATAATAGTAATAATCAGATGCCTAATTCACTAAACTCTCGCAACTTGAATCTCACTAGACATGGGAATGGGGCTACTATAATCTAGCAGCCCTGAAATTATCATAAACATTGTGCCCAACATATATACACAAAAATGATTACACCCAAATTATATTTAAGTACAACCATGCTGACCTCAAATGATTTCACTTCTTGATCATCAAAATATTAAGCTTTAAATAGATTAAAATAACTATTTTTGAATATCCACAATTCTTGACATTACTGCACTATAAAGACCTTGAGGTGCTCAGAACCACAGGTATCCCAAACATTAATGTCAGATATGTTATAGTAACGTTATATAACTCTTTATATATGTAACTATAGTATTAGTATTAGGGGTTTCTGTTTGGGGGTACCTACGCTCAGAATAGATAAAAACCTGTTGTGCCCAAATTAGTGACATTTAAAGCATTGTATCATGTAAACATGCATGAACTGGAAATAAAAGGAAATGTTTTATTTAACGATGCACTCAACACATTTTATTTTAGGTTATATGGCGTCGGACATATGATTAAGGACCACACAGATATTGAGGGAGGAAACACGCTGTCGCCCCTTCATGGGCTACTCTTTTCCATTAGCAGCAAGAGATCTTTTATATGCAACATACCAGACAGGATAGCACATACCACAGCCTTTGATGTACCTGGGTTTTTTTACCCATTCCAACCATGCTTCTTAACTGGAATATGGGGAAATGTGCATGCAATTTCATAAAAATTGTAATCAAAAGACAACTTAAAGGAATGGACGGACAATTAAGGCATTTGGCCTGGCATGCATATTCAACGATATATAATGCACATTATTGCTTAATATCAACAAGTTAATTAATAAAACGGTTAAATGTGACGGCTATTATATATAAAACGGGCGCAGCCATTTTGTACCATCTCAGTGAGTACACCCTCTGGCGAGCTGGTGGTTACGTAATACTTAACGCGTAACATCAGGATTGAGCCTTAAAACTAGAGAAACACAATCTACCTGGTTTTTGCAGGATGATAAATAGTCATACATTGCAATGGTATGTAATAATACACATCCCAGTAAGCCAGCTATAAGTATATCCAGCACTATATATATTACTTTTCAATACAAAATAAAATACCATTGTCAAAGTGGCTACACAACGAAATAATTAACAATGTTTTGTCCATGCATTAACCTACATACTGAAATGATACACAGTGTTTTCTTAGTTAATTGGTCTATGCTGTTAGTTGCTTCTAGTTCTACCTGTGATTCCTGATTGGCAGGTGTGTATTTGATTGGTAACCAGACGAGCCAATTAATTGACGCTGTCTAGACACAAAAATACATACCGGTATTGTGGAATATTACCTGTCGCCCCTAAAATGGTAATGGACATGGTTTATTACCGTAAATAGTTCTGTAAAACTATTGATTAAGTAGACTTTTCCATCTAAAACACAGAACTGACCAATTACGTAGTCCCAAAGAAAAGAAAATTATCACTTGGGTATCGTGGGTTGTTGTTTTTGCTCCAATGTAGCATATCAATAGGCCTAATAGTGTACATTTTTCCTTTGGATTATTTAACAGAGAAAAATACTATAACCCCATTTTGTTCCGTTAATGCAACTTGACATATATTTAGTTAAATAGTTTATTACATTATTACGTCATTTATGCTGTTTTACAAGTCAGGTTGATCAAAGAGAAGCGCCTCGTCGAAAATTACTGCTTTTGTTTACACTGTACATACAGGAGATGGTCAGGAGCTGACGTCACTTTGCCCCAAGCTATCCCACCGGACGTCACAAAAACGAAACAAAATGGCTGCCCCCAGTTAGCAGGAATAATCATGGGTTTTATTAACTCTAAAATTACACGTTTTTCATTTGCTAAAGTGTCAGTATGTGTTGGTGGTCCACGTATGCATCTTTTCAAAACATAAGGCTCTTGTTTGAGTTTACCCTACCTTTAAGATTATGTTTCTCTAGCTCTATCAGCTAATATTTAAGGTAGGCCCAGCCTTTTCTTTTGAAACTATTAAATATATTGTATTTTACACATGAAAGAAACAAATATTCAACGACACCTCAGTACACTTTAAAATATGGCTGAGAGAGAGAGAGAGAGAGAGAGAGAGAGAGAGAGAGAGAGAGAGAGAGAGAGAGAGAGAGAGAGAGAGAGAAAGAGAGAGACAGAGAGACAGAGAGAGAGAGAGACAGAGACAGACAGACAGACAAAGACAGACACACAGACACACCACTGTTGTCAAGCTGCTATGGAATTATCAATAGTATGAATGAAAATTGTATGAAACAATGTTCTCAACACATTTAAATTACGGTTATATAGTATCAGATTAGAGAAGAAACCCACTGCCATCACACCATGAGCTATTTTTTTCAATTAGCCTAAAGGGATTTTTTATATGCATCATCCCACAAAAAGGGCAGTACACACCGCAGCCTGTTTTCATCAGTTGTGGAGCACTGGCTGGAATGGGAAATAGCCCAATGGGTCCACCGACGGGAACAATCCTAGACTGATCGCACATCAGGCAAGTGCTTTACCACTGGGATACATCCTGCCCCATATCAAAACAAATCCTCTTAAGGCAGCTGATTGCTTAATACAGATACAAATTTGTAATAAATCTAATGATTTGAGAGAATAATAAAAATGGTCTCTTTAAGACAGGTGGCTGTTTATGCAGGTTTGACTGTATATTCAGCTCTGTCTAATGAGACACAAAACCGTCAGATGAACTATCCAGTGGACCATAAAGGATGCACAGAGAAGCAAAACATAATCACTTCCGAGGAACATAAAACCCAAGGTGATTTCTGCTAAGGTTATTAGCATTCAACTTTTCACTGACCTTTTCAATGGGCTCATAACTGCAACTCGAAGATATTATTTTGACAGAAGCCACATGTTTCCTGTAATTATTTTGTAAATTTGAGTCTTCTTTTGTGTAAATTGCCTCAACCGATGAAAGCTTCACTTTTGCAGCAGGTTTTGTCTGTAAGAGAAAGCTATCGGTGCAGCAGACCACACTATGACTGCCAGACGGACAAGACTTGCGGTCTGTGACTAACACATCACAATTGTTGTTGTTATTGCACTTGTAATATCTTTTTAAGTCATTCTTGTCCATTTTGCTCAAGTCATTTTTGTCCATATTGCTCAAGTCATTCTTGTCCATATCAGAACTGATCTTGTAACAGTTGTACAAGTTTGACACAATATCAGACTTTATTGCAGAGTCCGATTTCGTGGCACCAAGTCTGGCATCAAAATGGTGATTCACACTAGACGTGTTATTTAGGGATAAGCGAAGACCTGGTTGGTTTTCATAGACGTGCTGGTCTGTTCCTCGAATCATGTGCACATTTGTGATGATTTCCGATCTGGTCTTATTCTGACTCTTGTGTATGACAGAGTCTTGTATACTGCTTCCTGGCCAACTAATGCTGTTTAGCATGTAATGATCGCGTCTTAGAAAACCTTGATTTTCATAGAATGAACCATCAGAGGAACGCGACGACATGAGCACATTGCGATTAGTCTGGATTTCGATACTGCATTCTGAATCACAAATATTAGGTAGGGTCCGTAGTTGCATAGAGTCCACTTTTTTCGATACTGTACATATTTCACGACTTCCTTCCAATGGCGACACCTCACAACTTGTCTGTGGTTTAATGACATTAGCACGTCTTTCATTCTCAATATGAAATGTTGGAACGACATTGGTAATACTTTCATTAGTCTCCGAATGTTGAATTTTGTATTTTTCTAAACTTTCTCGTGAAAAGTCGTACGTGCATTTCTCCTCTTCATGCTCTGGGTGACCTTTCATAAATCTGCAGCTCTGCCATAAATCTCGAATACTCTGGGTGCATCTTGATAAGACATTACCCATTGTTTTATACTCACATTATTAAACCATGTTAAAATTAATCCATTTTTAATCCAAATATATATACACTGTCAAACAGGTATTTTAACTGTTACTAATGAGTTAAAAGAATTTTCAAATTAAAAAAAAAAGTCCAAAACAACCAATCACCTTAAGATTAAAAGGAAGTTGGTCAAATTCCTAAATTTGAGAATGGATCACAAGTTATATTTTATTTTGTTTAATAAGTTATACAACTTACATAGTTAGTAATTCCAGATGTCATACCACAAAACATTTCATACTGGAATAAAACAAATAAAATTACACTTAAATATATGGATTCCAGTTTTTGTTCTTAGAATAAATAATTATGACAATTATATCACCAACTGCAACACTATTATTTCACGCACAAAAAAGAAAAAAAGAAATTAGAAGTTGAATCCACAAAATCCATTACAGAAAGAAATCACTTGAATAAAATGAGCCAAGAACTCGCTATGAGGCAGACGTGAACACACAACAAGCAAGATGATTTACAGTATCGCACAAGTTACTGCACGCCAAAGGTATTTCCTGTATAGTTGTTATTTTACGGCTCTGACAATACTAGTAGTAGTAACACCAGCAAGCCAAGATATTAGAGATATGTAGAATGCTGCTTCCAGGCCACATAGGTACACAGCAGCATGTCCAACGTGTTTGGCAATCACAGCCAGTTACACACCAGACCAGTGGCACTGACTGCCTTTCTGTGAATTCATCACACCACATATATTGGGAAAGGCGTAGGTAGCATAAAGCTATCAGGTTACACTGCATGTTTCACATCTCAGTCAGGATGGGAAGCATTAGCTCCAGAGTGGAAAACCACGGCTCAGACATATAAACATTAACAGATGCAAAAAACATGCTCCCCCATTGCATGATTTGTCAGTACTCTCTGTTTAAATATAAACCTACAACATTAGCCAGTTAAAGCAAATGGAATTCAGTACATAAACTTATGTTTTAGTCCCTCTTTTTCTTTTCTTATTACATCATAGATATATCTTTTGTAATAAAAGGTTCAGTTACATTAGAATATTTCAACATTTTTAAAAGTATTTTATACCAATTATCTGGTCTTAACATTAAAAACAAAAAGTACCTGTATTTATAGAATAATAAAAGTACCAGTGGGACTGTATGTGCATCATACTGAATCTGTCAGTATGAGTAATCTTATCTTTTATTATATGTATTAGTATATAATGATTTTGTCTTTTCAGAAATACTAGTACTTAACCGAGTTTTGACCTACATGTATGACACTGTCCCTCTTTAAAATGGATTGGTCAAAACATCTCAACAACCGACTGGCTAAAATCATCTTGAATACCCAAGGTACTCTCTTCTGGTCAAGTGATATCATCATCATCATATCCTTATAGGTCAGAGGCCAGGTTAAGTTGAAAAGAAAACAATTTATAAGTGAGGCAGCTGCATTTCCCAATATCAGCACAGACTTTTATGTTCTGAAATACAGACATGTCCAACTTTGCAGACCCTCTTCAACAGTAAAAGTTGTAAACTAAATCAATTGAAATAAAAGACCTGTTTATATGACTGTTATACGGTCTTAATTCTTCAGTTACACGGTTTCAAAAAAAAAAAGTTCAATAAAGAATGTTGAAGGCACCAGCTTCAATGAAGGTAGTTGTGGTGGAGTGGGGAGTGGGGGCTGGGAGGCCTGGCTTAGAAAGGCTGGGTTTTAAATGTCTAAAGTTTGTATGGTTTTACAAGTATATTAATTTATCTATAGATTGCACTAGCAGATTTCAGTTTCCTCATATATGTACAGGTGTATATCCCATTCCTGAATTCAAACTATAGACGTAAAGAAAGGTTTTTATAAAATGCATTTGCGATGAGATAGTGAATTTGAAAAGTCACTTGTCAAATTTTAACTGTTGACAAAATAAAAACAAGTAAATGAAAGTACTGATAATCAAGCATTCTGAGAGTATTGGTAAAGCAATGCATGTCCCTTGCTGTGCCAGACACGTTTTCATGAGTCTGTACTGACTAATGTACTGAGATGGGTATTTCACCGATACTGTCTTATAGAAATGTTATATCATATACAGTATCTAATATTAAGCAGTGGACAAATGACATATTTACTTCATACTTTGTCTAGAAAAACATGCTAAAAATATTCATTAGTTTAGAAGAGTTTTCTCCCATCCCTATCTATGCAAGACAGACCCATTCCATGACGTCACCAAATCTTGTATTGGCTATGACGTCATTGCATTTAACACGGGGAGTATTACTTTGTTTGTTAGTTTTAGATTGATATTTTGTTATTAAAACCTTCATTATAAATGCTATCTTGTAAATTTTTAGTGTTAAATTATATTTAACACGTGAAACAGATGCGGCAAATATGATAGTGTAGTTTATTTTTGATAAAATGGTCAAATAAAGAAGTTACTTTTTCAGTAATTTTTTTTATGTCCGTGTAAAACCCCAGCAGAAAAAAAAAACCCACATTGGCCACTGGGTGTTAAACAATGGTAAATAAATTAACTGATGCAACATCAATATAAAATGAATTCATGAATTCATGAATGGTTTAATAACATCCCAGTATAAAAAACCCACATTGTGCTGTATGGCATTCTCAAAGATCAATACACCCCTGAATTAATTGATGCCATAGGGTGTAATAACATCCCAAAAAAAAACAATGGTAAATAAATGAATTGATGCAACATCAGTATAAAAATTTAACAGAATGAATGAATTAATGAATGGTTTAATGACATCCCAGCACAAAAAAAAAACCCACATTGGCCACTGGGCATTAAACAACATGGTAAATAAATGAAGAAATTGATGATCAACATCAATATAAAAATTCAGAAGTTCAATTAAAACAGTGTAAAGAGCTGTGCAGAATATAGGGCTGCTCTATGAAGTGCCATGAATATAGAAATACTAGAACACATTTCTATTACTCATTCTTCAAGAATGTTCGCAAAATAAATCACAGGAATTTTTTATTTTTTTTTAACAAATAAATAGATGGCCATTCCATAAAACAGTTAAACAAGTTAAAGTTTGAGTTTTTTAATGGCACCACTGGATCACATTGATTTCTTAATTAATAGCTATTAGATATCAAACATTTGTTAATTTTGACACTGTTTTAGAGAAGAAACCCACTACATTTTTTCAATAGTAACAAGGGATCTTTTATATGCACCATCATCTTAGGATAGCACATTGCCTTTGATATACCAGTCGTGATGCACTGGCTGGAACGAGGAATAGCCCAATGGGCCCCTACGGGGATTGATCCTAGACCGACCGTGCATCAAGCGAGTGCTTTACCACTGGGCTACATCCCACCCTTAGTCTGACTCTACAAAATGTCTTTAAAATTTGTCTGGACAGAATAGTTCACTGAAGGGTTTTTATTGGACACTGGTCACAACAACAGTGTAAATAAAAAGTGCTACCATTAAGTGGACTGAAATAGTAGAAAGAAAAAAAGAAAGAAATGTTTTATTTAACGACGCACTCAAAAAATTTTTTATGGTTATATGGCATCAGACATATGGTTAAGGACCACACAGATTTTGAGAGGAAACCCGCTGTCGCCACTACATAGGCTACTCTTCCGATTAGCAGCAAGGGATCTTTTATTTGCACTTCCCACAGGCAGGATAGCACAAACCATGGCCTTTGTTGAACCAGTTATGGATCACTGGTCGGTGCAAGTGGTTTACACCTACCCATTGAGCCTTGCGGAGCACTCACTCAGGGTTTGGAGTTGGTATCTGGATTAAACATTCCATGCCTCGACTGGGATCCGAACCCAGTACCTACCAGCTTGTAGACTGATGGCTTACCACGACGCCGGTTTTGAAATAGTAGAAACTATTTGCTAGCAGATAGTGCTGGCATAAATAATGATATAATTTTTGTTTACTTGTGACGTCGTGACAAATACCTTAATGACTCATGAATATTATTTCACATGCCTACAGGACAGGCAATACACATGCACTGAATGTTATGATTTCTAGTGGGTTTTTAACTGACACCAAAAAACAAATGGTACAAAGAAAGAAGTGTTTTATTTAACGACGCACTCAACACATTTTATTTACGTTTATATGGCATCAGACATATGGTTAAGGACCACACAGATTTTTTTAGAGGAAACCCGCTGTTGCCACATAGGCTACTCTTAAACAACAGGCAGCAAGGGATCTTTTATTTTCACTTCCCACAGGCAGGAGAGCACAAACCATGGCCTTTGTTGAACCAGTTATGGATCACTCGTCGGTGCAAGTGGTTTACACCTACCCACTGAGCCTTGCGGAGCACTCACTCAGAGTTTGGAGTCGGTATCTGGATTAAAAATTCCATGCCTCAACTGGGATCCGAACCCAGTACCTACCAGCCTGTAGACCGATGGCCTGCCACGACGCCACCGAGGCCGGTCAAATGGTACAGATGTGAAACTCGAGTCTGCAAGATCTCAAAATACTCTGGCTCTGAATCAGCTTCAACAAAGCTCATTGCAGTGAAAGATTTTTTTTTTTCATGGATGTAACACAGGGCTCGAAATTAAGAATTTGTTACCTATAGTTATTTTTGTTAAGTTTTTGTCATCAGTAAAATGCTCAACTACAGCAGTTTTGAGTGCCTACAGCAATTGTGAGTCTGCCTACAGCAATTTTGGGTGCCTACAGCAATTTTGAGTCCGCTTACAGCAATTTTGAATCCGCTTAAAGCAATTTTGAGTGCCTACAGTAGGGGTACCAATTTTCCGTGATCACGGAATTGCGGAATTGCAAATCTTAAGCAGAATTTACAATTTTCTGAGTTGTCAAATAAAATGCCAACTTTTGTGGTCAAATAATACATTTATTTATTTATTAATATACATACATTGTTTTTCTGCTTAATTGATCATTTGAACCATTAAGGAACAACAAAGTATGTTACTCTACGACAAAATGTAAACACACGTTTCCGAACATTGTTGGCCGCCATTTTGTTTTTATCGCTCGGCTCGGTTCAGTTTTATTCGGTTGGGTAAATTCCTTGGATGCATTCGATTGATTGCTCACCTGCAAATTGATGCAACAGTTCATGCAAGCACTTTATATAAATTAATCAATTACACTTCAACACTTCATCTTTTCACAAAACATTGAAGATGGAAGTACCGAATTCTTAAAGGTAAATATGACTTTTTTTAAGTTATGTATACTAAAGTAAATAAAAGTACAGTTCCTTTGGGATAAGGGGAACTGGCCCAAACTTTAGCTACATTCTTTCCTCTTTTTATATATTATATCTTTTTTTACATTACAAATTCCACTCAACCTTTTTATTTTCACTTGCAAATGGTGGGCCTATGCAGTAGAATACATCACTACTTATTATACCAAAATCATGTCTGGGATTTAGTTTTTATTCATTGCAATTTATGAGCAACAATACCTCTTCTTTTCTTTTTTATCACAGAACGTTTATTAGTATTTTACAAAAAAATATGGACCAAAATTTTAATATACATTTGCCGATATTTTTTCCTAAAAGGTTCTCTTATGCATACTCAAACCCATAAGCTGGCAGGGTCATGGATTTTATTTTTATTAAAGTGACCACAAATAAAATTAATTCTTCCTGTGTTATTATTGTAACTGTGTTTTTAAATTCCTGACATTTGTGATATATTTTGATATCTCCCCCTCTCCCCTTTGTTCAACACATGCATGTGAATTATAGTTATTATTAATTAATTTGAATACATATTTTATAATCAATTAAAAAGAAATTAAGACATTCCCCTCCCTAAACTCTAAGTTCTTAATGTATATTTCACTATATTTTGCCCAATGTGCTGAGAATGTGTTAAAATTACCTAGTAATGACCTCAGTTTGAGATCTGTTTGGTTCCATTTTGATTTTAAGTGATATTTATATGTCTGTCTTTTCAGAACATCTGAACTTGGCAGTAATCTTTGGATCATGATGAAAGATGACTGAACCAATGAAAATTTGGCTTCACCCTTTATATAGAATAGCCGTCATATTTGTAGCATTATATTAAATAAATGTATCAATGTACTTCTTTATATCAAGGAAGAATGTTTATTAAATACTACTGAAAATGCATAGCATTCCAAAAGTTTTACCGGACTATTTTTTAATATATAAACAGAATTTTAGTTCAGTAAACGGAAAAGACATTTTATAAGCAGAATTGGCCATTTTTATAAGTGGAAAATCAACACCCCTACTACAGCAATTCTGAGTCCACTTACAGCAATTTTGAGTGCCTACAGCAATTATGAATCTGCTTACAGCAATTTTAAAACAGTAACTTGCAACAAAGAGACACAAGAAAACTTATCTCTTCAAATGACAGCAATAATTTATATGCAGCCGTAAAATAAAACTGCTATCAGTAAAGCTCCTTACATTCATTGGTGCAGTCATTAAGTTTTGAGTTCTGATAACATGACTGATACATTAACTTTTCATTTATGTGTAAATACAAAACAAAATACTGCAAGCAGTGCATAGGTGTTATCTACATCCCCGAAGAAGCATTGGTTAATTTCTTTTGCAAATGTTAGATTCCAGCACATATCCACCAAAATAATACTTAATACATGTCAAAACATACTGATGGAAAGACATAAGGGAACACACAAATATTAACTACAATTATTACCCATATGGTTAAAAATATCTCGGTTCATATCAAAATAATACATCCCACTAGAATATAAAGTGGGATGTAACACAGCAATGTCACATGGTGACATCATGGATTGGCGCAATACAACCGTACACGAATGTCAACCAAACAAGTTGAGAGAAATAAATTAAAATTTATTATTAGTAATAAATAGAATATTAAAGTTGCTACCATTTCGCATCATATTTATGCTAAAGCTCGTGAAAATTGAAAATTATTTCACTCAGTATATAAACATGATACGAAATGGAAGCTCATTTAATATCCTATAAATATTGACTGCTACCAGAACCCTCATCCATAGAATCAGGAAGTTAACAATATTACTAACATTCAATGCCACAGTACTCCTATTCAGTTCCACATTACATCTCTGCATTTTATACAGGCCAAACTACTGGCATATCCACAAGTATTCAGGCACAGATCTAGCAAGACTCAAGTCCGTTCACAGGACAAGGTGGAATACAATGATCAACTATAATACAATGTAGGACAATAATTTCAGCAGTACATAATCAACAATATAATTTACACACTAATTATATGAATCAATGTCAGGTCTTGACCTTAACTTTTTTCAGTGGTAGCCCACCGGGATTCCAGGTTATGAAATCTGGTAGTCCTCAGTAAAATTGGTAGCCCCATAGTTTTAATAAACTTTTAAAAAAGGAGAAATAATAGCAAAATCATTTATTTTTATTCAAACGTGTTAGGTTGCTTTTTTAGGTGTTTAATCACCTTGTTGATCGCAGAGTAACTGGATGTACAAAACAAAATCTAGTAGCCCGGCGGACTACCAGGTTTAGACATCCGGTAGCCAGAGTGAGTAACTGGTAGCTAAAACAGCCTGGGCTACCGCTAAGGTCGAGCCCTGATGATCATGTGCTAGTTTCTCTTTTTAAACTGGGCGTCACAACACTGAACATATCAACTGGTTTCTAAATGCAATACAATGGCATCATTGTTCTGTGCTGGAATTAAGATACATACTGGTATTTTACTTTAAAGGAGAGGACAATTAAGGCATTTGATCTGGTATGCATATTCAACGATATATACTGAACAAAATAAGAAACTTCTGCTAACTTTGCTTGAACATAACTTGATGAAAACAAACCGGGGGAATAATTGTTATATATGCGTTTAAAGAGTGTTCCATGATGCATCGTTTGGTGCAAAAATCATAGCCATAGGTTAACAGAAACTGGGAGAAATTTTGACCAAGCGTGGTAGGAGTTTAAAAAAAACAAAAAAAAAACTTAATAATGGGTATGACCACCTCTTGAATTGACCACTGCAGTGCATCGCAGGCGCATAGAATTGACTAAAGTGTTGATTTTTGCCTGTGGAATATTGTTCCATTCCTGAATGAGCGCTTGACAAAGTTTGTTGACGTTAGCGGGTGGGTTGGGACGATTCCTCAATCGTCTGTCCAGACTATCCCAGACATGCTCGATGGGGTTGAGATCAGGACTTTCAGCGGGCCAGTCATCAATGAAATCAATGTTATTTGTCCTAAGAAAATTTACAGTGTCTCTAGCTGTATGAGAGGTGGTATTATCATGCTGAAAAATCGAGATGTTGGCGTTGTTATGGAACAGAGGAATGACGTGATGAGCGAGAATGTCATCGTGGTAACGTTGAGCATTTAAATTGCCATCAATGACGACTAGTGGTGAACGATAACCATGGGCAATGGCTGCCCAGACCATGACACAACCCCCACCCCCGAAACGATCTCGTTCAAGAACACAACAGTCAGCATAGTGTTCATTTCTCCTATGGTAGACGCGTCACATCAGGAATGAGCCCTAGAACTAGAGAAACACAATCTACCTGGTTTTTGCAGGATGATAAATAGTCATACATTGCAATGGTCTGTAATAATACACATCCCAGTAAGCCAACAATATGTATATCCAGCACTCTATATATTATTTTTCAATACAAAATAAAATACCATTGTCAAAGTGGCTACACAACAAGTCGAAACAATTAACAATGTTTTGCCCATGCATTAACCTACGTACTGAAATGATACAGTGTGTTTTCTTAGTTAATTGGTCTATGCTGGTAGTTGTTTCTACCTGTGATTCCTGATTGGCAGGTGTGTATTTGATTGGTAACCAGACGAGCCAATTAACTGACGCTGTCTAGACACAAAAATACATACCGGTATTGTGGAACATTATTGTAAATAGTTCTGTAAAACTATTGATTAAGTAGACTTTTCCATCTAAAACCACAGAACTGACCAATTACGTAGTCCCAAACAAAAGAAAATTATCACTTGGGTATCGTGGGTTGTCGTTTTTGCTCCAACGTAGCATATCAATAGGCCTAATAGTGTACAGAGAAAAATACTATAACCCCATTTTGTTGAAATATATTTAGTTAAATAGTTTATTATATTATTACGTCATTTATGCTGTTTTACAAGTCAGGTTGATCAAAGAGAAGCACCTTGTCGAAAATTACTGCTTTTGTTTACACTGTACATACAGGAGATGGTCAGGAGCTGACATCACTTCACGCAGCATATCAATAGGCTTAATAGTGTACATTTTACCTTTGGATTATTAAACAGAGAAAAATACTATAACCCCATTTTGTTGAAATATATTTAGTTAAATAGTTTATTATATTATTACGTCATTTGTACAAGCAGGGGTGCACAAATCGGTTGTCCGCGCGCCCGGGACAACCAAAATATCTTGCGGGCAACCATTCTTTGTCAAACACTTGCCCGACTGGCAACCAAGAAAATCATAAAACAAGTAAAATGAAAAACAAAACTTCACGACACTCGGACAGTCACGGGCAATTCAAAAGTATCTGATAACTTGACTGACAGGCGATATAAATATCCACCCTAACGCTGCCATCCACTCGGCGTCCACCATGCATGATTTTGACGAGTTCAATGCAGACAGATACATTTCAGAATGGTGGCTACTAGCAAAGGGCACAAGACATGTGAAAGGCCACAGACTACACCAACAACCATCCAGTTCTGAGCTAAAAATTTGGCTAAGCCATGTTCTATCTTCTGATGTGAACAATCGGTTACAAAGTCTATCCGACACCTAACATATAATAATAATACCAAATATTAACAGGGATCTCGCGACTGGCAACGAGAAGAGGAGTCATCAAGAATTCAGCATAACAATGTTTGCTTATTTTAATAATCACAGTTATTAATTTTAACGGCAACATGTATGCAAGAAAAGTCTGAAAAATCTGTAGCATGTTATTTTAACTGTAAAGTCTTTGAGCCAAAGTAATAAAAACGGACCGAAATTGCGTGTGTCAGTTTCATTACACATGTTAGTTCAGGGCCAAAGACAAGTAGGCTAAGGCCGAGTTCAGCTAGACTGAGCAAAACAAAAACATCCGCTAAACTGGTTTGTGCGCTTCACGTTAAACCCAATGTCCACTGTTCTCAGTGTGCATATAGGTCACGCTTGACAGTCAGCCGAGACTGTTGCACATGTCACAAGACATTGTTGCAGACATTAAACAACATGATTACACGCAAGTAAATCTTGATGTAAATTTGTGAGAAAAAAACCACCACCAAATAGATGTACACATCAATGAATACTTAACTGCTGTTTTGTTTGTTTATTTCCGTTGTCTTTGTTAATTTCGCACTCGTGCATTTCGAGATCACAGGAAAGGAACTTGCAGTATTTATACAAATTGAGGTTAAACGTACACTGAATACAATTAGTTAAAAATAATCATATTTGTTAGATATAATATTATATAAATTTGCTGATTGTGAGGTGACATCTCAAAAGTTAGTTAGATTTTAAAAAGACCATAAAATTTGAATTCATAATCTTTTTAATCAAAACCTTTTGACATAAATGGATAATAATTGTCATAACGTGAAGTCAGCATTCTTAGGCTACGTATTTTACAAGCTATAATCAACAATAAGCATTTAACACGACGTGAAAATCAACAAAATGGCGCAAATTACAAAATTGTTGGGGTGTGGAATAGATGGGTTACTTTAAAATACAATTAAAAGCAGTTCAAACAAAATAAAGATTGCTATTTTACAGAAATAATGAGCACTGTTTAAAAAAAGAAGAGTATTTGCTCTCAGATTTTTATTAATGCCATAGGCCTTAGAATTTGGGGTGTGTTTGCAGAGGGCATTGGCTTCCAACTCTGCATATCTCTCCTCACCCACTGAAAAATCAAATTAATATATTAACTGCCCCTACCCACATTGCTGTCTTTTGACTTTGATTAGGGGGTAATTTTGTTATTCAGATGTATTCCAGTTTGTACATAATTAGCGGAAAAAGATGCATTTTCATATTCATATATAAATACTCTATACAGTACTACACAAAACAATTTTGGCTAAAATCTTTTCATTATGGCAAATAAAAATCCCATTTGCTGAGTTCATTAAAATATTATGACTGACAGCCCAAGCGAGATCGAACCGCCTCTGTGGATCCATTCAGCTGGGGGTTTTCTTGTTCCAACCAGTGCACAACAACCGGACAAAGGCTGTGGTATGTGCCTTCCTGTCTGTGGGAAAGTGCATATAAGAGATCCCTTTCTGCATTTGGAAAAATGTAGCGAGTTTCCTCTGATGACTACGAGTCAGAATTACCAAATGTTTGACATCCAATAGCCGATGATTAATTAATCAATGTGCTCCAGTGGTGTCGTTAAACAAAACAAACTTTTTTTCAGCCTAAGCTAAGATGAGCTGTAGATAAATAATGTTAAAATAGAAATAAAACTAAACTGATAAGTATTGATAATAATAAAAACATTTTAAATTTCAGTTTCATTTTAAAGACCGTTCAAAGGGTTACTAGTCATTTCGTACCAACCATTTATGGTTATTTCGTACCATAGTCGTTTCGTCACAGTCATTTCGTACCTACTTTTTACCATCTCGTACTATAATGTTTGGTCATTTCGTACCATAGTCATTTCGTACTCAGTATCTTATTTTTGTCATGGTATGCCACTTCTTATTTTTATTGTTGACGAATAAACGTACTATGTAACAGACGGTCTTCGTGAGTAATTAAGGTTTTTCTGAGATCGGCTTGTCTTAGAAGATCTTGATATGTTATTCTACGACAGGGTGCTCATTGGTAATTAAAGGGACATTCCTGAGTTTGCTGTAATTTTTAAGATGTTATCGACTAACAGACATTTTAATGATTGTAATTACATATCAAATATATTTTTCACCATAAAATATTAGTGTCTGTATGTTAAACATGTTTCTGATCGTTCTAATATTTGTACTGGGTTAAATTTGATTTTATTTCCTAAAATATTTTTTTTTCGTACGTACGAAATTATTTGAAGACAAAATCCAGTTTGGGCTTCTTACAAATATTAAGACGACCAGAAACACATTGAATATGCAGACACTGATATTCTAAACAAGAAAATATATTTAATATGTAAGTTTAATCGTAGAAATATTTTATTAGTCGGAAACATCTTTCAATGCAGCAAACTCAGGAATGTTCCTTTAATATAATGATGAACGGAAACGTGAGGCGATGAAAGTAATATATCATCTTTTTCTTGTTTTTACTTTCTTTCTTTATTAAGGGGTGGGGCTTCAATATAGTTGCATTAGCCTAATGTTTATTTTTTAAACCAGTAATTCGATCTTTTACTATCTGCACAATAAATGATTGAGGTACGAAATGACCAAACAGACATGGTACGAAATAACCATGGTACGAAATGACCAAGGTACGAAATGATTATGGTACGAAATAACTATGGTACGAATTGACTGGTTACCTACCGTTCAAAATTATATTCATAAAACTTTTTATGAAATACTATGTGGGCAACCGGGCAACTATCACAATTTCACATTTGTGCACCCCTGACAAGTCAGGTTGATCAAAGAGAAGCACCTTGTCGAAAATTACTGCTTTTGTTTACACTGTACATACAGGAGATGGTCAGGAGCTGACATCACTTCGCCCCAAGCTATCCCACCAGACGTCACAAAAATGAAACAAAATGGCTGCCCCCAATTAGCAGGAATAATCATGGGTTTTTTTATTAACTCTAAAATTATGCGTTTTTCATTTGCTAAAGTGACAGTATATGTTGGTGGTCCGGGTATGCATCTTTCCAACACATAAGGCTCTTGTTTGAGTTGACCCTACCTTTAAAAGTTTAATCCTTAATCTCATCACCATCTAGTGTATGTGTTAAGTTTGACCCTTGAGTATTCGAGTCCAATATTTAGGAATCATAGAGGCCCTACTAACTACAGTACTTTAACTGTTCCCTCATTTTTTCCATCTTTGAGAATAAGATGCTTGATCAGGAAACAGAATTTGACAAAGATATGTGCTAACAAAAACTTACCACTCTGCCCATTTTATAACAAAGACTGTCATCTACCTAAAACAAGTCCCATTTTGTGACAAGAAGAAGAAGTTTGTTTTGTTTAATGACACCACTAGACCACATTGATTGATTAATCATCAGCTATAGGAGAAGCCACGGTGACGTCACATGTTTTGATCACGTGGTACCGCGCGAGCGCTGGTAGGCAAGAAACCAGTTGACAATACTGGCATTAGTAGTAATGAACAATCGAATGTTTTTCCGTCAATTAAATCAGTGTAGACTAGTTTTGATGAATGGTATTTTGTCATGGTAATTTCATACGTTGTTGTTAGATGCACAAGTCACTGTAGTAAGGATTATGAAATTAGTTTCATCAAATACAGTGGAAGCGAAACGTTGAACAGTTAAAGCTGACAACAATCAACTTTGCCCATCCCACAACGGAGATCGTCATTTTATACAAGGTTTGTTGTATGTTATTCATTCGTAATACTAATACACGTCAGTATTTATTGAAATGAAAATTGAAAAGATAATAAAAAAAATAATAATAAAAATAAAAGCCCCCACCAAACTGACATGGAAACAAAGATGCCCTGTGAACAGTAGGCCTACCCAGTCAATCGACAAACAACGTTTTATGTAACTTTTTGTTTGTATTGACAGATCCATTATAGTGGGTAAAACAAAAATCTGAATATATTTTATATTGTATTATGCCATAAAATATGTAGGTGGCTGGAGTATTTATATTTTTAATTAAATAACAGGGAGTGTGTGTGTGTACAATCAAGCATATATATATTGTTTCATATGAAAATGGTTCTGAAATATTTCCATTTATTAATTATATTATATGTTAATTATAATGTTTTACTTTTTGTATTGAAGAAGTGATCCACAGGTGTATTTGTAATGTGTAAGTTGATTTTTTAATAATAAAATAAAAGGTATAAACATTTCAGGGTGGGATATCAAATGTATTAAATCATTTGTTTGGGATTAAAAATAAGTAAATACTAATAATAAAACTGGATATTGATCCACAAGTTGGTGATAGCCACCATATTTTATTAAAAACATAAATTATGTTACATGCATTTATTATATAAGTTATCTGAATTTGTTTGCAGCAAATAAAGAAAGAAAAGGGGAGCTGATTGTATTTACAAGTATTATTGTCATCAGTGACAGATGTCAATATGTCTTCACAAATACATTTATGTGTATTCAAATATTTCCATAATATTCAATATTCACAATATAAAAACTTCATACTTATATATCATAGAAATTTACCAACTTTCTTATTTTTTTCTAGGTATCAGTGATCCCTGTTTGTGGACAAAAAGAGAACCGGCAACTCTTGGATGAAAAATGGGCCTTTCACGATGAATTAAGGGCGTTTAAGTTTTAGGGTGAATTAAGGGATGCTAAGGAGAACACTGGTATTGGATTCAGCGATTCTTTTCTACAGTATCTCATGTTTCTGTGCATAAGAAGGATACCAGAACCTTTTTCACTGACTTTCCAAACTACCATGTGCAATATTATTGGGGCTATCCAGTATGTGATGATGACATTGATAACACTTGGATTTAATCTTTTTTTACCAGGATCTCTATTTTCTAATAAAAACAGACTTTACAAAATCAATAAAATTATATCGAGAAACAATAGACAACACATATTTATTATTTTCTTTTTCTATTATCATTATAAACCAATGATCAAATGATATTTGCATTGTGTTAATGTGTGTCTTACATTTAAACATTGTATTGTTACCATTTACAGTAATTTGTTGTTTTAACTGGTTTATTAATCAGGTTGAAAGTGATAGCCTTTGAAACTGTGCCTCTTGTCAAAGGTAACTGACACTGTTTTAGATTTGAAAGGAAGGAATCTTTTATTTAACAATGCAATCAAGTCATTTTAATTACGGATATATAGAGTCCGACATGTTTAGGGATCACACAGATAATATTAGGGAGGAAACCTGCTGCTGTCACACAATGGATTACTCTTTCCGATTAACAATAAGGGATCTTTTATATGCATCAGCCCACAGACAGGATAATAAATAGTGTAGCCTTTGTTACACCAGTTGTAGAGCACTGGCTGGAATGAGAAATAGCCCTATAGGACCACCAACAGGAATCAATCCTAGATCGACTGCGTATTAAACTATGTCCTGGCCTGCATGGGATTAGGCGATTAAAATATTAATGGCAATTTTTATGTATATATATATATAAAAAATAATGCTACAAAATGTTCTGAAGATGTAAAGCACAAAGGTGAGGGACCAAGTAAATTAAATTTGAGATGTATCCGGTTTAAAAGGCTAAGTTCTGTACTAATATTTAAAAAGGGACGCTGTAGCTAGAGGGAGAAATGTATGTGTGGTCATGGAACATGTATGGAAACTAAATTTAGGTTCCTCCATTTTAATACAATGTGTTAATATGTATCCGATATCAACAAGTTTAAGGAATAAAAAAGGACTTGATAAAATTAATAGTTTTAAAAGTTTTTGTAAAGTTTTCTAATAAGATACTTGCTTAAATTTATTGTTCATGAAAAGCCTTACAAATGAACCAGTAGACAAGTCTGATGTGTTATATATATATATATAACTACTGTCTATATACTGTCTACTGGTTGTTCATTTGTAACAAATGTTCATATATATATATATATATATATATATATATATGTATGTGTATCTATATGTACATATATATGTATCTATATGTACATATATATGTATATGTATATATACATATATGCATATATATATATATATATGGGTTATTTAAAATTGTTTAAAGAAATAATTTCCTTTAACAAAGTGTAGGCCAATTATTTCTTTTAAACAGTTTTAAATAAAAAATATAGGCTACTCGTTTTATTTTATTAGTTTTATTTGTGTGTGCGCGCGCTCGTTTGTAATGCTTTACTTGAAATATGGACCAGACGCTTTAAAAATACATGGACTAAAAATATTTATTCAGGTGAAAAGAAAAAGAAAAAAAAAGGAAGTTTGCTATAGTTTTGAACTCGGTCAATCGTCAAATTTTATGGGTGGAAAGAGTACATGTATCTCCTCCATACAGGAGCTATGTAGAATAGCGTTCCCGTGCTACAAGCGGTAATTTAAGCACGTGTTGGCCATTCTTTGCTATTCACGCTACGCTAGTTCGCTTTGTTACTAATGGCCATTATGATAGACTTCTGCCTACCAGATGCGCGCGCATGCTGATACGTGACGTCACTTCCCTAAACACATGGCTTCTCCTATTGGATGTCAAACAACCTGCTACATTTTCCCTAATTAATATAACAAGGGATCTTTTATATGCACTTTTCCAGACAGGAAAGCACATACCACGGCCGTTGACCAATTGTGGTGTATTGGTTAGAATGAGAAAAATCCCAATCAGCTGAATGCAGGGCTCGCTCTGGCATTCGCCAATTGCGAATTTTGAAAGCAGTTGGCGAATTTTATTTTGGCAAAATAATTTCATGTAATAATTGACATTTTTTAGAAAATAACTGACAATTTCTGCAATTTTTTTAAGTTTAATAAATAATCTGGCTAATTGTTTTGCTCACCGAGAATAAGCCTAGAATGGATCCACCAAGGTGGTTCAATCTTGCGACGCAAGTACTTGAAGCGAGCACTCAACTGGCTGAGCTAAATCCTGCCCCCATTTTGTGACAAATACCTTAATGATCTCATGGAAATTATATAACACACCCACAAAAGCAATACACAAGAACTGGATGATCCTGTTCCAATTAGTTATAAACAGCCCACTAAATGTAGTAAAAAAAAAAACATTGCACTTCGATGTGAAAAATACTGAGGGAAGTCATTAGGCCTAATTGTTCCCCATACATGAATTAGCCTATGTTAAATCATATGCTATGGGGAGCCAAAAATTATTCTGAGGGGAGTTATAGTGTTAGCTGAAACAGAATCAAAACAAGTTCTAATTCTGACCCAAAAAAAACTAATTAATTTTGAATACTCAGATCAGTAACACAAATCCCATCGAGTGCAAACAATGTAACAAACTAAAAGTCAAATTACCACATTTAATCGTTGACCTTTATGTTCTAAGTGGACTGTTCTTCTAATCAAGCAGTTATATACATTAATTAAACATTTCCAAATATATGTACACGAACCATTTGCATGATTTGGTTTCAACTTTCACTATAACGGAGGAAATGAAAAAGTGACTGTGTTTCACATTAAAAATCTCAATCATAACTTAATGAATAGATATCGATACTTACATCATAATTTCCTGTTTGTATATTTTTCATTACATACATAACATTGGGAATTTCAACTACTAAGGATGGAGGAAAATATGGTTTTGCGGCATACATGTTACAACTCGGACCATTTAGCAAAGTAGCCATGCTGTACGTCTTAATGGAAGTCGCGATAACGTTCTATGTTTTGCAGTTCTATTAACACAACGAGAAACAGCTTGTATAGTGAAGGCTATTTAAATGCAGCGACCTCTAGCAGAGAAATAAATGTAGGGCAACATTACTTGATTTTGTACTAGGTGATCCGATTGGCTAGAATTGCATTCGATTTACTTCCAAATAGCGATGTGTTTTTTATGTTTTATTACATATCAATGCGTATATGATAAACCCGCTTACATAAAATTTCAAATTATACCACTTAACACTTACATGGTAACGCTTTATTTGAACCGCACATAGATTTATCCAAAAATGGCAAATTGTTTTAGCCAATGGTAAACTACGTTATATCAACATGGATGGATTTTTCTAAGCGATGATATTTCGTTATATTTTGCAGAATATTTGTTGTTTGTTATGCACGAGCATGAAAAAGGACCTTCATTTGTTTAAAAACCACAATTATGTGATGAAAAATACAAATTTTATTGCAAATGACGGTGATATAAAGAGATATTTATGAAATTACTTTAGTGGGACACTTATACATAGGCCATGACAGTCACGTGACCTACGTTTAGAAAAATGGCGGCTTCCAAATCTGTTCAACATGGACTCAAAATTACCCACGAATGCTTCCGATACATATATGAAGGTTCGTGGTAAATGTTTGTTAGACAACCGGGCTTTCAAAAATATTTGAATTTTTGAGCATGGCAACACGATCAAGGCGCTCGAGGGGTCGACCTCCCAAGACCCCTTTGTCAACTAATCGTTCCAATTTTTTGAGAAAACCCAAAGCTTACCAAACACCATCGAGTGAACACAGTTCCCGTTCAAGTACACCAGTTGGTGGTAATTCCCCAGGTGCAGTATATTTCAGAAGTAGAGGCCGAGGTCGAGAATCTTCACTGAAATCTAGGGCATTCTTTAGTCCGTTTGTAGGTGAAGATGAAGATTCTTCCAGTTTGGCAGCAGATTTGGATGGTGACAGGGCCAGTGACATTTCTGACCTGTACCCACTGGGCATAGATGGCAATGTGTCTGACGTTTCTTATGAAGCATCAGATTCTGATGGCAGCGAAGGCAGCATAAGCACCACAACCAGTTCAGTTAGTAGGCGTAGATTATTTCCTCGGCATCCTAAAAGTCCAGAATTTTTGGATGACAGAGACATACCACCATTAGAACTTCCAGCAAGTGCTACTGATCTGACATTACCACATGACCTTATATTGCAAGCTGTTGGCATTTATGAAGTTTTAAGACATTTTAGGACTATTCTTCGATTGTCACCATTTTCATTTGAAGACTTTTCAGCAGCATTGCTGTCTGAAGATCAGTGTACAATGATGGGTGAAATTCATATATGTCTCATTAAGTCACTTTTGAGGGAAGAAGAAAGTAATGCCACAGTATTTGGACCACAGGACTTGAAGGACAGCATTAACATATTTTTATTATTTATTGATGGAATGTCATGGCCTGAGGTTGTGCGGGCTTACTTGGACAGCGATAGACTAGAAGAATATCGATCTGCATTACCCATCCTAACATTGCCCGATTTTCCATATGTGCCTGTTGGAGATAAACTGAAAGTGTTGCAAACACTAACAGACCTGTTTCTTGGTACAAACAAAGTCAGAGAAGAGATTACAGATGAAGGCAATATCCACTATGATGATCACTGCAGAGCATGTCACAAGTGAGTGAATTATTCAATTAAGTTTAGATTGCACTTGTTTTTTGTTTTGAGATATTTTATTGACAGGCATCGAAATGAGCATTGTGTTTGGTAACCCATTTACAGGTTACCACAAAATATAGCCTGGTAACCTATAGGTTACCACAACTACATGAAAGTTAGAATTGATTTTCTGTTCCTACTACTACTTTTAAGGCTAAAACGCGGACGTTCTAAAATTGTATCGGTGCACGCGAACATTGGTACGAGAAACTAACTCCGGAAGTAAATTTATCTAGTGGGCACTGCTTAAACGCGGAATGACTATAATTGCTTGCAATTGCACAAGTGTGCACGAACATTGGTGCAATTTCGTACGAGAAAACGAAACGCGGAAGTAAATCCATCTAGTGGACGCTGCTTAAACGTGGAATGCCTATAATTGCTTGCAATTGCACAAGTGCGCGCGAACATCGATGCAATTCCTTACGAGAAAATGAAACGCGGAAGTCCGGAATGCATAGCCTGGTATACGTTCAGAAACGAAACTACCGTTACGTTGAAATTTTTGTCGAGAACGAAACACCGTTCTTGACTTTTCTTACATGTGTACCTAACCTCCCGGTAACCTGAACGACCGTTCTCAACTTATTTCGATGCCTGTATTGATCAAAAAAGAACCAAAAGGATTGCACTTGTTATTTGGGGGGTTTGTGCACCCTGCACCTTACCATCTTACGTTTTACAAATTTACTAGAATAAAAGTTACCTCTAACAATTTATTTCACTTGAGTCCCAGGAAACTGTATTGGATTCATGACTGTATGCATATATGTTTTGACAGCTGAAAATATTTTTAATCAACACTTGGAGATGTGCATGATTTCTGAAAAAATTTACTTTAATTTTAATTTTTTTGTTTGTTTATAGGAGGGGATTCAAGAGATATGTCAGGGAACGACATGTTTTTAACTGCCTAAATCTTGAAATTTAGTAAAAATATTTTTGATTGCTATTTCAGTATTACATATTATTGAATAACAACTTGGTACTAGTAGAAGTTCTCTTTTAGGTTGGGAGATTTACTGTGTTGTGAGACTTGTTCAGCCGTGTATCATCTGGCCTGTGTTGACCCTCCTATGGCTGAGGTCCCCGAAGATGACTGGTTATGTAGCGTTTGCAGAGCTCATCAGGTATGTGTGTGCTTTCCTCGGGCATACAAATTGAAAGTGGTTTAACCTAATGTATGTTTTGTTGGAACTAGATTATTAAAAAATTTTAATCCTCAAATAATATAACATATTTGTTAAGTCACTAATAAAAATTATTGTATGTGGGAGGGGAGGTAAAATTTCTATCCGCACCCCCCAAACAATATTTGTTAGAAGTAGTGTAAGTTTGGGGTTAGGGTTAGTTATATACAATACCTTTTTAAACATTTTGTTCTATAAAAGCAACATACTGTTTATATTTCGTAATCCAGTATCACTACGTTTTGCCTTGTAAAATTTGACATTTTGACTATTCTGTGTAAAATGTCCCAGTTAATAAGACGAAATAATTATAGATCTAGATTTTGATATCTTTTATTGATGGTTGAATCATTTCTTATATATATAAAAAAAAAAATTCTAGAAGCCCTATTATAAAATATACTCTTCAAAAAAGTAAGGGAACCTGAAATATTAATGTTAATATCAACTATTAGACCGAACATACATTTTGACCACAGACATTCTAGTAAAGAACGTTCAGGTCTGTTTATCAACACATCGAAACACATTTCATAGTTTGCACGTGCATCAAGGTGCAGGAAGGTCGATTAATCACTGTGGGACATTATTTCTGTCAATCTTTTTCATTCTGTTGATCATACAGTTGTTATTGTTTTGTTTTTAGTCATTTTTATTGTTTGAATTTGCAATTTATTGATAAAAAAAATAATTCAACTTTCAAATTTCACTTCTGATCCCAATCGTCCTTCAAGATCTTTGGTGGTCATAAAAACTACTTTAATACTGAACTACTGGTTGTAATGTTTGCCCAATTAATTCACTATTATCATATAACCATTCCCCACAGCTAATATATCTTACAATTTTGGCAATTGTAAACATATACACACACACACACACAGATACATACATATATATATATATATATATATCTGTGCGTGTTTATTTATATAGGTGAAAGGTGTTACTGACTGCATATCGGAGGCTGAAAAAAGTGGTATGTTGTGTCGTCAAGAGGCTATTGGATTTGATCGTCATGGAAGAAAGTACTGGTTCCTCATCCGAAGAATTATTGTGTAAGTTAATGGAATTATAGTGTCAGGCTCATTGATTTAATAGGTAGAATTGACAGTATGAATATTTTAAGTACTAAGTTCAAATTTCAAAACATGTTAATAGAAATACTTTAAAGAAAAGAAAGATAACCTTTTTCCTGTGTATGCCTATCACTGTCAGGGATAAACAGCTGATAAAATGAAAATGACATCATTTAGCTGAAGTTACATCACTAATAAATTTTTAGAAAGGATTACATTGTCTATCCTGACAAAACCATAAAATGTTACTATCTGGCTTGTTTAACTACAGAAGGAATTCATCCAATGTTGATAACATTCAAAGGGAGGTAACTAAAAATCTTTACTATAAAAAGAACATTATGTAGTGTTGTTTCATACTTAATTGGTTTAGAGTTCTAACAGCATATACCGTATATCTTCGCCTGTAAGTCGATCTCGGCTATAAGTCGAGTCCCTAAGTCGACCCATGAAAAACAACTTATAAATATTGAAATATTTCTTATTTTCAGCACATGAGAACAATAATGTACAATATTTGAACAAAAGAAAATTATTTTACAAACTTCAGTTTTCACGTTTTGTACATCGCAATATAATCAGACTATTCCAATCAAACTATCATTATTACATAGCATCAAAACGAAATATTCCCTTAGTAGAGAGTGAAAGCTGTTTGACTGTTACTGTATGGTACTGTACAGATGGTTTTGTGCACAGATAACAACTTTATTTATAAACACTGACAACAGATCACTACGATAATACTGAAAGTATCACATTTTGCCGCCATATTAATACATGTAAGGAGGATAACTCTGGAAAGTACACTGGTTTTTGTACCAAATGATGTGTGTCCCTATTGCTCTAGTGAACTGCAGAGATCAGTCTATTTTAAGGGAACGCTCAGTAATATTCATGAAGTTAATCACCGACAAAACATTGTTTGAACAACCATTAATGCCAGTGACCAGATTTCAAAATAAACTCGGGCAACAGGTAGTTAGTATTGTTTACATTTTTACTATTAGTGATGACTGTTAATTTAACTAAGTGGACTGTTGTCTTTGGCATGTGAGTGAGATCGCACGCCTTTTCGCATAACCAAAACCGTTCTAATGCCAAAAAAAATAGGTTATAAAAAATAAATGTGTCAAATTAACATATTTGAGTATAACTACATGGCATACTTCAACAATAAAACTTGTAAAATAATCCCCAAAACAGTAATATTTTTTGGTGAAATTTTTTTACCCTCTTATAAGTCGACCCCCCAAGTTATAAAATAATTTTTGGGTGAAAAAAATTCGACTTATAGACGAAGATATACGGTAAGCATTAATCATCACCCATTGGTGTTAAAATTAATGGGGTGTACTCATGTGTTACGGCAGCCACACATTTTCTTACAAGAAAGTTAATTGGAGGATAACTGGATCCACTGATTTGATTTCTGGATAAATTATTATGTATTTCTAATAAATTGTTTCATGATATTATTTGCATACTAGCTGAAGTTAGAGATAAACTTGTTCTTTTTATGCACAAATGTGCAATAAAAAAAAATGGAATATTTTATATTTTTATTTAGTCTAAAGTAACTCAGATTTAATGAGTGCGAGTGTGAATAATTTTAACATGCTCATATACCACTAGAATTTCGAGCATGTCCGTTCCAGGGCCTGTCTCTGGATAGCCAATGACTTGCTCCAGGACAGAACAAAATGAAGGGGATAATTTTGAAATTTACATCCAAAAATTAAATAGTGGGCCTTTAAAATTTTGATGCACATCTCTAATATAATTAATAAAGAAAATTCTACTCATTAAATTTGGTCGCTAGATTAGATTGGGCGGTCAAAAAGAAATTAGATAGATAGGTAACACGCCTGATTTGGGATTGGGGGGGGGGGGGGGGGGGGTGAAAATGGACAGAATTTTGAAAATAGCAATTAGTAAAAGAAATTAGTAGGATTAAAATTAGAAAGGAAAAAGTTACAAGCCAAAAATAATTGAATTGACTGCTCGGCCAAATATTTATATAATTTGGAGCATTTTAGAAGGACAGTCCAAAATAAATAAGAGAAAGAAGAGAGGATTGGACTATTTAATAATGTTAGATTTAATGAGTTGATATCCACAGCTCTTTAGCATAAAAAGCTCTGGGATAAAAATCTGGAATTTTGTATCCATCTGGGCTGATTTGATGAAGTTTGATGTTGACACAATTGAAGCAAGGAAATATAACCTCCCGGTAAAAAAAAAGAAGTTCGTTTTACCAAATAAATAACATTAGACATTTGGCTACCTACTAATGAGTCAGTATAACTCTGTTAACAATATCAAAGTGCATGGCTGTAATTTGATGAAAAATTGTTTAGTTACTTAGTAAATATTTAACTTTTGAAATACCTGGAAAGATGCTTTGAGACATTATAATAATTTTTTTTTAAAATAAAATAAGAACGTTCCTTGAGGGGTGGGGGTTGTCTATGCACTTGTCCGTCTAGTAGATGTATGTTTGACAGGTCAAATGAATTTTGTTTACATTCATAAAAATATTAACTTTGTTTTTGTGTGTGTGTTTTGTGTATTATTATTTGAAACAAATTTCTTGTTATTTTAGTGAAAGTGACAAAGAGGTGTGGTACTACAGCACCAAGCCACAGGTGGACGAACTGCTAGAACATCTCGACCATAAGGTATGGGAGCGAGACCTTGTGATGTCCATCACCGAGATGAAGGAAGACATCTTTAAACAGATGACGCTGACCGAGGACCTCACCAACGCAGCTCGCGGCAACAAGAAGTCCATTCTCAGCATGGAGAATAGTTCGTTCATTTTCACTTTCTTTAGAATTGGCGTGGGGGGTGGTGGTATGGTCGAGTGCCTGCCTGAGGTGCCAAGGCTCTGGGTGATCAGAAAATTGCCTCAGATTGTCTCAAAAATGCAAAACCAATAGCTATTTTCTAACAAAATATAAGTGAAACAATTTGCCAATTATTATCATTATTCATAATTGGGGAGTAGCAGAGAGCAATGGGTCATAGGGTCAATCAGTCTTGATGGACTCTGGGACAAGGGTTTGTGTGTGTAATCTCTCTTCCTACCTCCCTCCCTCCCTCCCTCTCTCTCTCTCTCTCTCTCTCTCTCTCTCTCTCTCTCTCTCTCTCTCTCTCTCTCTCTCTCTCTCTCTCTCTCTCTCTCTCTCTCTCTCTCTCTCTCTCCCTCCCTCCCCCCCCCCCCCCCCCCCCCCAATAATGGCTGTCTATGGGGAACATATTTTTTTGGTAGTGGTGGCGGCTGCATGTTTTTCATTCGACCATGTGTCAAGTTTTCCATGTTGAGCACCAAATAGCTGTGTATAAAATATGCTGAGGTGTCATTTTTAAAAACATCACTTTTAGTTGTAATTGGGGTTATATTAATAGAATCTATCACCGTTGTGAGGTATAGATAAGGCAATTCCAACCCAAGGGACAAAATGTTTTTTTGTGAGGACCAAGGTTTACTGAGGCCCTTACAAAAACATCTTGTCCCAAGGGTTGAAATTGTCTTATCTATACCTCACAACAGTGATTGATTCTTTTTCTTGCCCATTTAATTACAGTAACAAAACATTAATTTTGGAAGCTACGGTTTGTTTATTGTAGAAGATTCATAAACATTTCACCTACAAACTCCTATAATCATACGCAGAAAAATATAGTCCACATTATGCAATGACATAAAAATGTAACAACTTACCAATAAATATAAAGTTGAAAATATTAATTTGTTTAAATATTTTTAAAACAATGATACAACGTTAAATGACAAACAGAATTAGGAAAAACATGAGTTATGACGTCAATCGTCGTAAAACATGAGTTGTAGAAATTGTCTAGCCATTGGGTCGGACAGATTTATCTAGCCCTAGGGTCAGACAGATTTTTCTAGCACCGTGCAAAGGCTGGATAACCCGATCCAGTGGGCAAGAAATTTATTTGAAAACCCATTACATTGCAGGTATTTAGAACCGTTAGTTGTGTTGTTATTTTTTCATTTCATATTCTGATAATTACAGCTCAGCTTTTGAAGTTACAAGCTGATCGAGCATTGCAGAAAGCTCAGGAAGAAGCAGATCGGAAAGCCAAAGAAGAAGAAGAACAGAAGAAAAAAGAAGAGGAGGCAGCGAAGAAGAAAGAGTGTCCAAATGGAGAGACGGGGGATGAGGATACCAAGTCTGTGGAGGACGGCGGTGGGGGGGACTCGAAGGAACCACAAGAAAGGCAGGATTCTGACAAAGGAGAAGACATATCTGAACTTGTGGTGAGCATCGTGGTTCTCATTTTAACTCTTACATAGATGGAACAAATGTATGTTTTGTAATTGTTATTTTGAATTAAAGTCCGAACCAAATTGTTGGCAACTATGATAAATTACTCTCCTACCTTTAATTACTGTTACATTTCCCCAAAATTTTGTCCAGACACAAGTTGTGATAAAAACATTACATTTACACAGATTCCACATATGAGACTCTAACGATGTCGCCAGTATCGACTTCGCTGAGATAGCATAGGGCAAAATACATGCAGTTTTCTGTCTTCTGCCATTTTGCTTTTTTATGGAATACTCTTCAAGAGGGGTGAAAGTCTCCAGAGTATGTGACATAATTAATATAAAATCGATGATCTCTAGTGGTATCTTTTAAACAAACAAATACTACTAATAAAAAATAATAATATGACGTCATCACCCTTTGCTTTTATATCATAACATGTTATGACGTTAGATTAAGTCCTATCCTTTTCTCTTGGAGAATATTCCATAAAAAGTCAAAATGGTAGCGGCACAAAATTACATGCTTTTTGCCCTATGCCATCTCAGCGAAGTTGATAATAGGTGACATTGTTATCATCTAGTATGTGGAATCTATGTTATTGTAATGGATTTTTTTCAAGATTACTGTATGGACAAAATGTGGGTAAAATCTTAACAAAAAATAAAAGTAGGAGAGCAATTTATCGTAGTTGTTAACATTTTGGTTTGGACGTTAGTGTTTACAGTGGTTATGATTTTTTTAGCATTTTGTCAGATTTCAGCTCTCGTTTTTGTTTTTTGTTTTACTTTTCTTCTTTTCTTTTTTCTTTTTTCTTTTTTTGCATAAATTAGTTTTCAGAGAGTACTTTGATCTAAAATGATGTGTGATCTGTGTTTTAATTGAGGATTGGGAAGAGGCAACTAGCATTGTTGTATTAATGTCCTCTAGGGTTGGGTACCGCGAAAAAAAACGTACCGCGGTTTTTGGTAATGTACCACGGTAATGACAGCATACTAATCACTGCGATTCAGTGATACAATAATTGCTCAACATACAATGTCATTTATGTGCCTTTGAACTTAGTGGTCAAACACATATGACATACTACAATGATATACCTACCAGTAAAGATTTTGAGTGATTGTTTACACTCTATTTTCTCTAAAGTTGAGTAAGCATTAAGCAGGACTAAAAATCTCATTTAGAGAATAGCCAATACTTATAGGTAGAACATAGTTGTAGAGCCGTGTTGTATTTTAAGACCTTATAATGTAAATGAAATAAACATAACAGATGAATAAAAGTCTCTTTATGTTTTCAGTTTTGTATAATTATTATTGTTCAAGTTAGTTCAAGTTAAATCGTCTTAACATCAGTTTAGTTTTAAGAAAAAAAAACTTCATAGACCTATATTTGTCTGAATAAACCATGTAGTGTGTCAATTTCAGTCATTATTATCTAGATTACTAAATTTATTTTATGTTCTTGTTTAATTAATATGTGAAATATTTGTTATCACGAACTCAAATATTATCAATGTAATGGTATTAACGTCAAACATAGGATCATTGTGGTATTAGAGCGGGAATCTTTGCCTGGCCGGTGGTAGGCAGAAATTCTGTGTACTCGTTATCTCCGACTGAGAGAGTGGCTGTAACTGTTCAAATGTCCGTCTAGCTCTAGAACAGCAGCGTAGGCCTTCTTGGGCTAACCACTTACGATGGAATGAGTTACTTGAGAACAGGTCCAACCAAACCATCACTGCCTACAGAGTGACAATCGGACATTTGGGACATAGGTCTTAAGCTAAGTTTACTAGCACAAGTATTTCAAATCGATTTATAATAATTGTTTTGTGTTTCCAACTAGCTATTACTACCTACGTTAATATGTTGCGGTTAAACAGCGTTTATGACAAAATGAACAAATAAATAATAATAAATAAAACAAATTAGTAATAAAAAATAGTGTTTTACATAACACTGTTCAGTACACTTACCCACCACCTGTAACGCTACAAAACGTTTGGACATACACCCACCCCTCCAGCGTTACGTAATATTTGAATGACCCTTGATGTCTAGGCTGGGCCGTAGCCCAGTAGTAAAACACTCGGTTGGACGTGTGGTAGGTCTAGGATCGATCCAAGTCGGTGGGCCCATTTATGTATATGCATCACGACTGGTATAGCAAAGGTCGTGGCATGTGCTACTAATGAGAAAATGTAGTGGGTTTCCTCTCTAAGACTATATATCAAAATTACCAAACGTTTGACATTCAGTAGCCGATGTTTTTGTTCTGCTCTATATAAAGATAAAAAATATAACCTGTGCCACCCCACTAGAGGCTCTGCATACGTCCCCAACCCTCCAGATATCGTGCCAATTCCACAGGCCCAATGGGCCATATATATATAAGCTATGTGCTATGGGTCTGTATCTTTAATCTCTTTGGTAATGAATTCATGTTCATAGAAGAAAAACAATTTAGAAACAAAATAGCCACACTGGCAGTATTTTATTTTATGAATGCAAATGAGATAGTTAGGCTTTCATGGGTTTTTTTTTAAGTACGTAACTCCCCTCCTCCTAAATTATATGTATGTTTTAAACTGAATACTGTTGATAATTGTTTTCGTATCCAACTCAAGATTATAGCCAGTCACCCAAAACAAAGACAAAGAAAACGTCATTGTATGTTAATTGTTATTGTTCTCAAAACATTGGCGTGTGACAAGTCTTCACAACTGGAAAAAAACGTGTTCAGTTTCATAAATTCATTGCAACGTGATCCGAGACTTTTGTATGTTTATCTACCAGGGGTGGAGGGATTATCATGCCTGTTCTAATATTATATAAGTAGACATAGCATCAATAAATTATAATTCCCCCGTCTGAATATGTTTAAAATTAAATCTGTAAACTTTGAAAATTTCAACTAATAATGATTGTGTATATGTGAGAAACAATATGTAATCCTCATCAACACACCCACTTCAGTAAAATGAACTCAACCACGTGACCTAGATTTTACAACATTATCTGATACGACAAAACGCTAGAAACGTGAGAAATAAAAAGTAAACCTTGTTTTAGCTAGTAATAAAACATTCAGTATCAACAATGCAACATGTTTTGAACAGTATTTTTTATTATTTGATTGCATTTTGTAGCTTTACGAGAAGCAGTTCACTATTGAATAGTAGACTGTCACCCGGACATGCAAATGGCGCTTATGCATACTGCGAGGCATATCTGTCGAACAAAATTGGTTGAAAGCATGTTTGGTGACTAAAAATCGACATTAAAAAACTTTCTTAATTTTTTTCGCCAAATCGAAAATTCTTTTACCAATTTTTATTATTTTTCGTAATTTGCGACTTTGACGAACAACAGGGCGAGCCCTGCAAATGACCAATATCGCACGTATGTTGCGCGAACAACAAACTCGTCATCTACCATGTTTTTGTTAGTGACAACGTTTTGAGATTCTAAATACTTTGGGAAATTCCGTTATTTTTTCAAAGATTTGTTAATGGAACACAAACAATCATTAACATTGGATGTTTTTTAAATAATATCTCAAAATTATGTATTTTGTTTCATGACACTGATAATTTATTTCTCGAAAGTCCCGAAGTATACCGGTACTGTAAACAAACGTACTGGTACCTACCACGACAGAAAAAAATACCGGTATACCGGTAATACCGCACACCTCTAATGTCCTCTGAATCTAGTCAGTGTCTAGTTGGCATCTTGGGGGAGGGATAGATGCTTGTGATATATATTAAAATTTAAATCAGGAATGTTCTAGATAACAACTGTGGTTATATTTTCATGTTCTTTAATGCCTATTATTATATACCTCATTGCTTTTTATATTATACACCTGCCCAGATGTTTTGCCAGAAAATAATTTGAGGGTACTTAATAGAAACAGACCGAACCACTATTGCCTCTATTATTTGGTTATGGGTTTGAAATGTTTTGAAATTGGACACTGCATCTCATGCACTTTTCCAAATATTAAACAGTGGTTCTATTACTATAATCTGTCTTAAAAATTGTAAACAATTTATCCATTAATCTTCCAAGATTTTAGGGTACATAATTTGCCCTCCATACCCTCTAGGAGAATCCTTGCTGCCTGCTTTCAAAAATAAAGAATACTCTGCTTTCTCCCTTATTTTATCATAATGTTGATGATAAATTTTTATGCAGGAAACATCCAAAGTTGCTGCGTCCACTGCCTCAACTACAACATCATCAGTCACTACAACAGTGTCCACACTTGGAGGTGGTGACGCCACATGCATATTACAGAAGGATGTTTGTAAAGAAACCACTGTAACCACGACAACCAGTGTTGAAACATCCACCATTACTTACTCTACGTCAGACATTAAGTCCATATCGACAGGTAACTCTGCCAGTTGTTTGGACCCCTCTTCTACTGCATCTCAGTCGGCAGATCAGAGTAATAACAACAACAGTGGCAGCAATAATGAAAATCACAGTGCTAGTCAAACCGATATTAAAAGTGATGAAAAACGGGACCACATAAAACCTACAATCCTGAGTTTACAGTCAGCGTTTCCCAATGCTAAGGCGACTGTTTTGAAAATGGATGGACAGTCAAATGGTACTTCGATGCCACAGACAAAAACCGTGCTCGTTGTGAATCGAGAAGGTGGGAAAGTTACTCTGCAGGTGGCGACAAAACCCATGACGAACGCTTCAACTGTTATCACCCAGTCCAGTCAGAGTTCTACAACTACATCAGGTGTCATGTCCGGTGAGTATTTGTATTCCGTTTCAAAACTATTTGAGAATGACCATCTACGAAGTTTGAGCTAGTGGTTTATTTATTGCAGTAATAAAATAAGAATTTTGTTGAGCCCAGATTAAATGTTATAGGGTTTTGTTTGGTACTTAATAATTGGATTGTTAGCTGATTGTTTAACAACACCCCAGCACAAAAAAATACATCTACTCTCAGTTGTCAAATAATGGTAAATATCTAAATGAATTTATGATCAATATAAAAAATTATAAAGTTTATTAAGTTAAAACTAAACCAGTGTAAAGAGTTGTGCAAGTCTCTATTTATAACACAATTTTTGTTGTTGCAATATGATTTATTTGATACTGTGAAAAAAATAGTCCTTTTTTTTTCTTCTTCTTCTTCTTCTTTTTTTTGCACTCCATTTCATGATGGGCAACATCATCAGTCAGTACAACAGTGTCTGCACTTGCAGGTGGTGACACATATTACAGAAGGATGCAGATTTTTTTTATTTTGTTTAGATATTTCTTTATTTTCATAAATTCTATTCAGTGTAAGCCAAGTGCAATTATGTATGCAATTGTCTGCCTGGTTGTCATTTCAGCTCTTGAAACACGGAAGATCCTAACAAGATCAAAAACCGGCTCACTGACCCCAAAGCAGTTCACTGATTCAGTTACAGCTACCACAGGCTCATTTAAGACAGCCGGCAAGATGTCTTCAGATGAGATTTTGATCATTAACAAGGAGGGTGAAATATCTCGCATCACCAGGAGCAAAAGTGCTGTGTCATCCGCAGTCTCACAACAGTCCATGTACTTTAGACTAGGTATTTATTATTTTCTTAATTGGAAACTACTCTAATAGAATTTTAATCGTCCGGTACTCATCACTGGCAAAATAAAAATTATCATGTATTAGTGCAACGTACAATTTTATTGGACAATTTGGCATTTATTAACCAATGACAGTTGGTACGAAATATGACATCATCACGATTTGGCAAACATACAGAATGATGACAAATATAGTTTAAATAGTTTGAATTTATGCCTCTAAATGTTTTGTTAAAATTGTAATAAAATGTTTTTAACGAAATACATAGAGGAGAACTTAAGTCTTTGTTTCTTGAAAATGATCTCTAATTGTGAATAAAATACAAATTTTTAGTAATACTTGCAATAGTGTGTAAAGTTGTTCATATATAGAGAGAGATTTATGATATAAAAAAAGAAACAGGTTTTGGAAGAAGATAAAGCTGAGGTATTAAATTAAATAACAAACTTGTTACCATTAGTATCAGATTTATGTTACATATGATATAGCTGTAGTTTAAAATGTGCTGAGGTGTTTCATATCTTCACTTGTCATGCTTTGTTCTTTTTAGGCAATGAAGGCAACTACAAGCTCTATCAAAACCAGTATTCGACAAACACCCTAGCTCTGAACAAACACCAACATAATGAGGAGCGTGACAAGCGGCGCCACCTGTCTCACAAATTCAGTCTGACGCCTGTGAGCGATTTCAAATGGAATGGTTCCATCTACGGGAGTCGTGCATTGATTGTGTCGACTCTAAGGTTGAGCATCACTCAACTGGAAAACAACATTCCAACTCCATTCCTGCATCCAAATTGGTCTGTTCATCGCCAAAACTGGCAGAAAGCAGTTCACATGTGTCAAAACCCTCAAGATTTTGGTTTGGCTCTCGCCATACTCGAAGCCTGTATTAAACCAGTTCTCTTTCTCCCAGTTTGGCAAGATTCTCTAGGTAAGTGTTCCATGTATAGAATTAAAATATTTAATAATATTGTTACTCACTGCTTATGGTTTGAAAATCTTTTGTGAGCAACAGGACACACTCCAGAAATTATGTAGGCAAGCAATTGCCCTCGGTGACAAATTTACTGTACTGTTGTAATATGTTATAATTATCATATGTATCTTCACTAGTTAAATACTAATACAAAGATTGAATAATGTATAAATGTGAACAGTACAGTAATATGTCCTTACACAGGTCACACTCGGTTGTGTCGATTGACAACCTTGGAACGCGAGGAGTTGAAGAAACGGGATAAGGAATTAAAGAGAATGAAGGAGGAAGAAGATCTTGGCAGGCCGGTCGTGTGGATCAAGTATCCTCTTGGTCTCAAGCATCAGGTAGCAACATTCCAATTAAAATACAACTACAAAAAATTACATTAAAGTATCATCTTGACCTTGGGCATCAAGTAGCAACATCAGCATTCCACTTAAAATACAACTTAGAAAAGTAAAAGTGCTTTGATAATATAAATTTTTATTTTTATTTTTTTTAATGACACCACTAGAGCACATTGATTAAATAATCTTCGGCTGTTGCATGTCAAACATTTGGTAATTCTGATTTGTAGTTATCAGAGGAAACCTGCTACATTTTCCTAATGCAGCTAAGGATCTTTTATATGCACTTTCCCACAGACAGGAAAGCACATGTCAGGGCCTTTGTCCAGTTGTGGTGCACTGGTTGGAAAAGGGGGGGGGGGGGGGAACAATCAGTTGAATGGATCCAACGAGGAGGTTCGATCCTGCGATGCAAGCACCTCAAGCGAGCACTCAACTGACTGAGCTAAATCCTGCCCCTAGTATGAAAAAATAATTTCACTGTGGGATGGACTACAGCTGATATTATTTATTTTCTTTTCAACTTGCCTAGGTTATTTTCCCCTTATTCACATAGACTGTGGTTCGAATAAATAAAAGCTAAATAAAACTGAAAATGTTTGCTAGTTATTGCACTTGTTATATTTTTAGTAAATTGTCAAACCTAATTTTGATATTTGTTATAAAGAATTTGTTTATTTATTTTATTTTTTTGTTATTGAGATAATGAAACTATCTTTTGTGTTGTGTCTCCATTCCCAATAATTAGCATTTTATTCTTTGTTGTTTGTATAGCATATACAGGGCTAGAAATGAAAAAAAAAATCTACATGCACCAGGTGCATGCTGGAAAAAAAGTTACATGCACCATTAAAATCCTGCATGCACCAAAAATAAGGCAACTTCATTTTTTTATTATACGAAGCTATTCAGAATTATTCGGCAATACCTATATTTATTTATTAACAGTACCGGAACGTTATACAACTGCGTTTATTACTGATTCTTGAATAAATTTGACAATTTCGCCCAACGTAAATGCCGTACAGAAATCTATAATAGGCCTATTACAAAAACATACGAATATTTGTGTTTAGTATTAAGCAAGTTATTAACTTTTTTAACTCGATAAGATCTGTTGGTATAATATAAATTAGCCAACTACGTGAGTAACGCACCTGCACGTTCACAATCATCTGATCAAGTGCCCATATCTGAGGTCGAAAATGTTCAAGGCAATTACGGTACTTTGTATTCATCACAGATCTGGCGGAGTTCAATTTGTCAGTGACGACAACAATTGTGTTATGCGCGTGGATACCCCAAAGTCGGTCTCAACCACCTTCCCTAATACCGTTCACGGATATAACCGAGATATTTCCGGCAATTTTCGCGAATATATTTCACGGAAATGACCGAAAGGGCGCCATTGTTGTAAGTAGGATTATGGGATACAAAATGAATGCGCCGATAAGATAAAAGTTACCGTTTTTATGAGGCGAACAGATTACGAAATGCATACGCAAAATTCAACAACTTGAGTCTGAATCTGGTAGACAACAGGATACTAGTATACGTAATACACAGTACTTGAAAAATATTAGCGTGCACCCAGTTTTAAAAGTTACATGCACACGCAAAAATCAGCATGTACTAACACTGCATTTCGAGCCCTGATATATAATATATATTTCTAACTACCTCTTTTGCTCTACTAACCTATGTTTCCTTTGTAGGTGTGGAAGCAACGGGGAGAGGAATACCGTGTAACTGGTGGCAATGGCTGGTTGTGGGTGAGCTCTGTTCGCGTCTACAATTATATACCTCAAGACACAGTAGGTCTGCGTAATGTTGCAGTTAAAATTCGAGCTCGTCGCCGGAAAGGGCTTAAACAAAAGTCTACAGCAGTTGACTCAAAAAGTGCAATTGTAGGTCATAAGACTGGCAGTAAAGATGAAAGTATGGAGTGCGAAGAAACCAATGTTAGCAAGTCGGAAAATAGTGCTGATAAAACGGAAAAACCAGTAGAGAAAATGGAAGTAGATCCAGCTAAAAGTGATTACAAAACTAACAGTTCCGATCAGACCCAATCTGATTGTGCTGAACCAAAAGCTTCAGCTGAACAAATGGAAAGCGAAGACTGCTCCAAAGAACCAAAATCGGACATATCGGGTCAAACATGTTCAGAAGGGGAGATGAAAGCAGTCACTGCTACAGACAAAGGGTCTGCATCGGTAGATCTGAAGGAAAATATATCTTCAACAAAGAAATCCATCGAGGTTGAAGAAACGTCATTGAAAGATTCTGTTAAGCAGGAACCTGTGGACAATGATCATGAAGTCAAGGATGCGAAAGAAGAGTTTCTCAAAAGTTATGATATATTTACCGATGACTTCATGTATCGGCTTCCTCCGAAAGTGGAAGAAGATCTGATTGACGTCAGCAAGGCCATGCTGGAGAGAACCCATTATGCAAAAGTTACAAAACCATATTCCAGGTTGGATAACTTGCTAGAGCGGCGGCAGAAACAGGACGAGTGGGAAAAAAAGCAAAGGCAAGCACTAGAGCAGCAGATTCAGTGGAAACTGAAATACCAGAATAATCAGAAAATGGAATCTGAGAAAGCTTCAAAAGAAAAGAAAGGAGACAAAAAGGATATTAAGCAGGAAAAAGGTGAAGGAGAACAGGAGACGAAAGTTAAACAAGAAGAGAAGGAAGATGATGAAAACAAAATAAAGGAAGTTGATGTTAAACAGGAAGTGGAAGTGAAAGCCGAACCAGAAGAAGATAAAGACCAGGGAGAGATAAAGAAAGAAGATCCAGAGAAAGATTGTGAAGAGGAGGAGGAGGAGAATAAGGGTGAAGAAATGTTGGAGAAGAAGTCTGATGGAGGAAATAAGAATTTGTCTCAGGTTAACGGTATGGGTGAAGTTGTGGATGACAAGAGTGATATGGCGGAGGACATGGAAGTTGAAGAAAGTGCTAAGTTCGAGTATTTGTGTTATTCCATTCTCTGTCGACAAGGCGGCAAATCAAAGTGCTATTCGCCCATGTGTATTACAAGTTGTAAAATAGAACCCGGGGTGTCTCGTGATCTGTCCAGTGCTAACAAAACTAAATCGACTTCTCCAGACCAGGATGAGAAATGTTTGACTGCTGATCAGCCGGATAATTCCGTGAAAATTACCACGGAAGATGAAGAGATAGACGTGGAAGGAGACAAGGATCTCAAGTCAAATGGAACTGCCTCGGCCAATTTGTTAAACACTCTTCGAGCAGCTTCGTCATCAGATGAAAATTCCAATGACAGTTACTTCAAAGAGGATTCAAAGTCTAAAGATTCAAAAGACTATGTTTCTAGCACAGAGGACAAGTCCACCGGTGATGATAAAGATGAATCAAAAGATGGAACATGTGATGCTAAGAATATGCCGTTCTCTAGTCTGCCCATTCCCGATCCGTCTTCAGTAGCCCAGCTTCTGGCAACACGAGCTGGCGTTAGTCTATCGCAGGCCCAAATGGCCTTGCAACAGGCCATTGCCAAGATGAGCATCAAAGATCTTAATGCCAAACTCCCTCCAATCCGCAAGACGACGGACAAGTTCAAGCTGGCCAAATTCACCAGGATTACGCCCGGTCGACGGGGTAAAGGTACTGCTAGCCGGGGGAAGTCCAGCTTGCCAGTTTGTCAGAAATTTAGAACGTCTCTCCGAAAGAAAAATATTTTTATTCTGGAAAGGCATGAAGTATACAAACTAGCAAGAAAGCAAGGCAACAAGGAAGCTGCAGGGTTCAATTACAATTGCAAAATGAACAATGTGAACTGGCTGTATCCTTGTTCTCGGCCTGTGTTCCGCACCTGTTGGCGGTACCGCACACAGACACTCAAAACTTTGGCAGCAGCAGCCTCACAGTTTCGACAGCTGTGGGCCTGTCTAAGATGGGATGACATGTCGGTGAAGTCTCCAGCGGGTGGAACAAACACAGTCTCTACGGAAACAGAAATTACAACCACAGAGTTATTGAAGCGGAGGGATGTAGGGCCGTTCAATCTGAGATCAGAGTTCTTGGTTCGAAAGATTGTGGTTCCTATTGGTGTCTCGGCACAGCCCAAAGGTAATTAATGTTTCTAATACTTTTCTGCTACTATTTACACTATTTGCTTTAACAGGGATAAGAATTTAGACTTGTTATTATTAGCCTCTGATCAACTGGCCAACCAGTGCACCACAACTGGTTAAAGGACGTGGTATGTGCTTGCCTGTCTGTGGGAAAGTGCATATAAAAGATCCCTTTCTGCTAATGGAAAAATGTAGTGTGTTTGCTCTGATGACTAATTACCAAATAATTGACATCCAGTAGCCGATGATTAATTAATCAGTGCTCTAGTGGTGTCTTTAAACAAAACAAACTTTTAACTTTGATCAACTGGCATAACTTTTTATTTACCAGTCATGACTGTTTCATTTGGTTTTATAAACTGGATCAAATGTATACCACTTATGAACTTTGGCATGTTAGTTTATTTTACCGGGAAAAGATACTATGGGTTTGTTAAATTTGTACTTAGATTTATGTAAGGTTTATTACAAGAACCAATAAATGCTGCGAATACGTCAAATTATAGCAGTAAAGTACAACCGGACATATTAATACTTTCAATAATGTTATTTTATTGTTAAATAAAAGTGTGATTGTAACTTTCATTCATCTATGTTCAGTTTGTCCTGAAATGAATGCAAGATTTATTTTGGTTTTAGACTTCTAGATAATTTGTTGTTTGTTACAACCGTTAATTTTGTTGCTGTGCTTATTTCCTCAGAAAAATACACTCCCCAAAGAAGTGGTTTACGAGAACGTAAACGTGCTGAATCTCCTAAACAGACGGATCCCAGTGTCACGGAATCCTGGGTGCCGGAGGAGGAACTGGAGTTATGGGAAATCAAACAGTTTGGTGAAAAGTAAGAATTTAAAAATAAAATAAAATAAATTAACAGTGTTGATAGTGATGGATCTTCTTATTGGCAGTGATAATAACTAGCAATCTTCAAGTAGGATGATTGGAAAATACAGAATTTTAAAATGAACTACCAATGGTACAGTTTATAAAACTTGGGAATTAGAACAACATTAAATTTATATTTTATAAGAAACTTGTCAAATCAAACCATCCAACAGATTTTTAAGAGAAACTCTGAACTGTAGGGGCGAGACGTAGCCCAGTGGTAAAGTGTTCGCTTGATGTGCGATCGGTTTGGGATCGATCCCCATCAGTGGGCCCATTGGGCTATTTCTCGCTCCTGCATGACTGGTACATCAAAGGCAGTGGTATGTGCTATCCTCTCTATGTGATGGTGCATATAATAGATCCCTTGCTGCTAATCGAAAAGAGTAGCCCATGAAGTGGCAACAGCGGGTTCCCTTCCTCAGTATCTGTGTGGTCCTTAACCATACGTCCGACACCATATAACTGTAAATAAAATGTGTTGAGTACGTTGTTAAATAAAACATTTCTTTCCTATGAACTGTATTGCAGGGTGTATACTTTGAAATCAAATCACATAACCCACAATAGTGGCTAAAACTGCAACATTCAGTGTGACAATCAACATTTACACCATGGATATAAATACTATACCTACTCCACCCCTAAAAGTAAACCAGAAAAACATTGTGGGTTAAGCTGCTCATTTCAGATATAACGGAAGGTGTCTTTGACTAATCTAGTGTGACATCCATTAGCCGATGATTAATAAATGAATGTGCTCAACCTGCTTGACTATCCTAGTTCAGCACAAACCTTTTCATCCAATTTATAGTGGGACTCTACATTTTAAGAACTGGTACATTGGCACTAGTTAAAACTAAATCGCAGGAATTTACTGGCTAGATGAAAGAACATCTTTATGATAACAAACACTGTTAATTTATCACTAATGGCAGAGCTGATAATAATGAGCGGCTGAGGTACTGTTTGGTGTACTGCTACCTGCTTACAAAAGGTGGGAACACTGATTGTTGCAAACATATTTTATTGTACAAAGAACAAAAGAATTGGGCACAAGTTTGACAACTTACCAGGCCCTCTTCTATATTCATACAGTATACTTGGCGACCTATATTACATAGCTGTAAATATAAATTACATGTATACATTCAAGAATAACCAGTGGAAGGAAATGTATTATATACAAAAGAACACTGATAGCAGGGATATATTTATTACCATGTGAACGCTTATTTTAGGCTAGAGAAGCAACGTGCCGCTGTGCAAGACAAGCAGAAGGAAGGCAGCAGCACGCAGACTCCGCAGCAGATCAAGGCTCAGATGGAACAGCAGTTGAAGCAGCAGCGGATAGCCCTTCAGGCCAAGCGCGTCCAGGAGGCTGGCGGAAAGATCATCACCATAACAACCAGCGCGCTGACCTCGTCCAACACCGTGCTGACCACATCTGCCGCGGGACTGCCAGCTCACATCAAGACCATCACCGTGGCAACATCAGGAGCGTCCGGAACACCAACGATCATCAAACAGGTGCACGTGCATCCCAAGACGGTTATTTCTGCTGCAGGGATACAAGGTAGGATCTGTTGCTTACTACTGTAGTGCAAAAAATAACTAATCATGTTTGAAGTGTTGTTCAGTGTTAGCTTTCTGTCATCTGCATATGCAGGGTTTTATAATCTATGTTGCTACTCACATATTCAGCACTATTGAATTGAAAATTGATTAGCATATATTTATCTAACATTTTAGAATTGGGATCAGTCTCTGAAACTAAAAGCAATAAAACATGTTTTACTCGTTTCCAGTAAAATTTACATAGCCATTCACAGGCATTGAATTTTGGGATTTAAGCAAAAATAACTTCAGAATTCCGTCAAAATCATAAACATGATGTAATATAGATATTTTGGGATTCCATCATAATTTTACACGTTTGACAAAATCTGAGATTCGCGGAAGTACAGAATTCAGATAAATTTGCAGCTTTTATTCAATATTTACTATTTATTATTTATAAACTAGTTAACTGCAACTGGTTGTTTTACCTTTACATTACCGGTTAAAAGACAAATGGTAGTTTTATGAGATATCTTTATTTCAGCCTCTCCTGTCAGGCCAGGTGTGCGAGTCCAAATACCAGGCAGCACAATGATCACTCTACGACCCACCACAACTGTCACCCTCGCCCCGAAACCTGGCACCCCCAGCACAGGAGTGGTTACTCCAAATACAACAGTTACAAAAGTGGTTACACAGAGTCCACAGCTCCCAGGAACAAAGGGTGAATATGATTTTCAGTTTCTGGTTATATAAGCCATCATTATTATATATTTGTTTGACTACTACTACTTTATTATTACTCTTTAAAAAAAAAAAATTGTTTTAAATGTATTTTTATACATCTGTCTTTTTTCGTCCGTTTGTCCATAACCTTTCTTTGTTTCTGGGGGCATATCTTTCATTTAAGGACTGTCTGTTATTTCTTTTACGTTCATGGGGGTATGAATTTTAAAAAAGTCATTCACAAACTGGTTGAATCGGCAAAGCAGTTCTCACATAAGTTTGCGGATGATTTTTTTGGTTCATACCTAGATGAACGTAAAAGAATTAACAGACAATACTTATTAAATTTTAAACATACTTACTAACAATAACATTAAAAGTTCATATTTTATTTTGAATTATATTTTTGCTTAAAACAATAACACTCAGTAAGACAAATTACCAATATAAAATGACATGAGCTATGACGTTCCCTGACGACATAGTTTTTACAAAAATTTAATTATATTGTATTATTTCTTTTCTTATCTTTTGCCTCATTAGAATGGGTTAATTATTGTTAAGAAAGCCCTTGTTTCTGTTTTGCTCATTTATCTTAAACTGCTTTAAATAAAATCATTGGTATAAAACCAGTTAAATCCGTTCTTTCTTTCTTTTAACTTATTTTTGTGAGACTTAATTTATACTGATATATTAACCTTTTGTGCAGTTCAAATCCGTCCTCAAGTGGTTGCCCAAGGATTGCCAGGGCAGGTCCAGAATGTGCAGATAATACAGGGTGCTCAGGGCCAGTTGCAAGTCCGTGGACTACTCCCAGGTAAGATACAAACATTAGTTTTCATTCAGAGGGGCGCGACATAACCCAGTGGTAAAGCACTCGCCTGATGCACGGTTGGTCTGGGATTGATCCCTGTCAATGCACTATTACTGATGTAATCAATGGCCATGGTATGTGCTAACCTGTCTGTGGGATGGTGCACATAAAATATCCCTTGCTACTAATGGGAAAATGTTGAGGTTTCCACTCTAAGACTATATGTCAAAATTACGAAAACATTTGACATCCAATAGCCGATGATTAACAAGTCAATGTGCTCTTGTAGCGTTGTCAAACAAAACAAACTTTATGATTTAGAGATTGGGGTGGGATTCAGTTCCGTCTGTAGACTGCTCATCTAAGGTGCTAGGATCAAACCTCTTTACTGAACCCATTGGGTTTTTCCAATCCCAATCAGTCCCATGACTAGAACATCAAATGCTGTGGTATGTGCTGTCCTGTCTGAAAAAATACATGTAAAAGATCCCATACTACTGATGGAAAAATTTAGTTTTTGTCTGAAGACTACATTTCAGAATTACCAGGTGATTAATTAATCAATTCCAGACCAGCATTACAGAAAACACTGCAAGATTTAAGCCATTTCATTTACTGTTCAGATCAGTCTGTTGAAATAGGGGGAAATCCCATTGGTGAGAGGTCAGGTTAAATATTTACGAAAAGAAAAAACAATCCAAGTTTATTACATTCTTTTTTCTTTAGTTAAAAACTCACAGGAATTCATGATTGTTACTGACATTTCAAAGTTTTTGCAATTTGGTATTCAATGTTTTTTTCATCTTTATTCATTACTATCTTTGATCATAGCTACTTTTCTAGTTGGAAACATTTTAGACTAACATCCAGCTTGGCAGTAATGAATGGATAAATTAGAACAAGAATGTGCATGCTAGTTATTGTGGAAATTGTTTATTATTTTGTAAATGTATTGGTATTTGTAGGTCAACAGATAATCCGATTACCTGACGGTAGGCTTCAGCTGATTACACTGCCAACCTCTAGCCCTGCTGTTGCAACTGTGTCGGCGACAACCTCGATTGTTAGCACCGGCATTAATGCCACATCGCAGCTGGTACGGCCATCGCCCACTGTGGTTCGTGCTCCCACTGCCATTGTTGTGAACACAACATCTGGCGTTGGCGTAAGTTCCTCGGTGACTCTCCCTCAGACTAGAATCGTCGTCCCCTCTGTATCAGCACTGTCGTCAGGAGCGGTCCACGGTAGTATTGTCTCAGCAGCAGCAGCAGTCAGCTCACCCACATCCATCCCACAAACAGTCCGAACTCTGTCATCCAACACAATCCTAACCACAACTACCATGGCAAAACCAACCATCATAACAACCCTGGCGAAAACAACCGGCACGTCTCTCATCACGCAGCAGGCCGGGGCCAGCATCACCACACCACACATCATCAAGTCCATCGTCTCGACGCCAGCCCTCTCTTCCATATCACCCATATCCTCACTGAGTCCAGTCAAACCGCTGTCGGTGGTCGGTTCTACTGGAACGCCAATAATCGCCAGAGCAATACCACGACCGCTGGCTCAGCAGGTGAACATCCGAGGCCAAACGGTCATTACAAGCCTTCCGAGACCGCTGGGTGTTGCGGCCGCGACCACCCGCCCCGTCACCATTCTGACGGGCACGAACACCCGCCAGCCGACCATCCTGTCTCCGGGGATACCAAGGCCGCCAACCATCGTTGTCACTGCAGCCAGCACTCCAAGTCAACTGCCCACGCTGACGGTGGTCACTCCACAGCAGTCAACAGTGGCCGCGCCGCAGACCATATTGAGCACGGTGGTTTCTCAGAGTCCTGCGACGGTGACATCCACCACCCCGACTCTCTCCACCGTCATGACGTCACCCGTGCAGCTGCTGTCGCCAGCACGGTCCTCTGTGTTGGTGTCGTCACCAGTTGGCTCTCCGCCTCTGATGTCGCCGACAGCAACCACGTCACCCACGATGACTGCAGCTCAGAAGTATGCCATTACACCACAGGTTGTTCAGCAAGGTAAAATTTAATACGGTTTGTTGAATTTGACAAATCTGTTTTACCACCTATCTTTTAGACAGACATTTTCCAGCCTCCCCTAATAGCATTGTTAGCAACATAGCTAATACAAGTGTCTTTTACTCGTTTTGGGAAGTCCGATTTTTGTGAAAAGTTTGCGTTTCAATTTTCAAGGTTTTTTGTTTAAAACTGCAATAACAAAAAAGTTTTTTATTTTTCAACTTCAAAATAAAATCTAACTAAATAGAAGATAATTGTGCATGCAGTCTTTGTTTCAAGCTAGTTTATTTATTATTGTATTGGATCTAAAGAGTAATATTTAGCATTTACACCATCTTGGCACATTGTAAATCACAGCTGCTGTAAACACTTGGTCTAAAGTTTCTAAGAGAAAACTCAATGCTGCCAATGTAACATAGGAAATCATGTTAAAATTAGTATATAACTATGCCACTGGTATGTATAGTTTCTGTTAATCTGTTTGACAGTCGTAAGACAAGCTCTGATGCAGAACCAGACTCCCGAGATCCAGGCCAAGCTGTTGGCCATGCAGCGACAGTTCCAGACACAGCAGACTGGGCCGAAGATTGCGATCGCACCCGTTCCTACACAGGTGGTGGTAGCTAAACCTCAGACCGGGTCGCCTGCTCCAGAGGCAATGAAAACCAAGCAAAAACCAGTCCTCACGCAGGCACAAAAAGAAGACCAAATGAGGTATGTGTAAACAATGTTGTTATTGTCGTGAATAGCATAATATTGCACATTTCCAGTTAATGAAAATATTTGGATTTTCCCTCATACTCGTAGATAACAAAATAGTTTTAATTTAATTGTGGGTATTATAAAGGATAAGATTCATAATTACTAGGAGATAAAAAAAAACAGTACTTTGGTTGCAAAATGTTATATGGTATACCTGTTATTTGCTTTGGACAAGTGACTTTTAAAAACCATGAACAAATTGTATAATCTATGTACATTTCCATCTTTTGACATCTCCCCCCTCTATTTTTTCCTCATGCAGAAACACACACCCATACAACTTTTTTCTAATCTAGTGTTATGGTGCATATTTTTTGTTTTTAACTTCATAATATACTTTTTTTTCTTCTTTTTTTCAGATTGGCCGTTTGTGGTCAGACTTTAAAGACAATTCTTGACAAGATAGAAAAAGAAGACAGACTTGAGCAAAAACGGCAGCGTAAACAGGAATCGGCAGAAGAAAAACAAAAACGATTACTAGTGACCAAACTACAAGGAGCTTTGTTCAAACACAAGGAGAGTTTGAAGAAGGAAATTCTTAGGAAGCGGTCTATTATGGAAAAGAATCTTCAACAAGATATTATGGTATGTCTGTCGTTTACTTGATTTTTGACTTGGTGTTAATAAATGTTGCAGAGCTGTTTCCTTCATGATGACGAGAATGGTCTTGGCCTTTTTAAACAAGATATTATGGTATGTCTGTCGTTTACTTGATTTTTGACTTGGTGTTAATAAATGTTGCAGAGCTGTTTCCTTCATGATGACGAGAATGGTCTTGGCCTTTTTAAACAAGATATTATGGTATGTCTGTCGTTTACTTGATTTTTGACTTGGTGTTAATAAATGTTGCAGAGCTGTTTCCTTCATGACGAGAATAGTCTTGGCCTTTTTTGCATTCATCTCTTAAAAAGTATAATACTTGATTTTTCTGGGGGTTTTATCTGATTCCAGCCATCTCTATAAATAATTTGATCAGAAATGCTAAAAATCATCTTTATTAAAGCCTTATGTAGCCTGATGGTGTGCAGGGTGTCATTAATTTAATTACATTTGTGGACATGATGGCGTACTGCATGCCACTATTAGTATGATGTCAATTCAACATGGACATCATTCAGCAGGGTTTCTGCCAGAGGGTACGAAGGGTAAAATTACAAACCCTAAAATCTTGGAACTTAATGGAGACGTGTTTAAAATTGGTCAAAATACATGAAATGCACTGTCCTATTTCAAAAGAGTTCTAACCCATTAGGCGCACTTATGATCTGCTTTGTTTTTATTATGTACCCTCAAATTATTATCTGTCGGAAAGCCCGACTGGTATTAAATGTATGGCTTTTTTTTTTCTTCTTTGCATCGTTTTAACTTCTTGTCTTGGTCTGTTTTGTTTTGTGTCTTAAAACCTTTCCATGTATATTCAGATTGAGTTGGCCGATTTGAAAAAGCAGAGCAAGTCTCCTACAAAGATCACATCTCCTAAAGGAGTGCACGGAGCAGTGACCATCAGCAAGAAAAAAGTCGAGCCACTGACCGCAGCCTCCATGCTGCCGCAGTTGGCGATTCCGTCGGCGAGGAAGAAACAGAAGTTGATCTCAACAGGCACCAGTCGTGCATTCAACCCCAAAGAGAGGCTGTACTGCATCTGTAAAACTCCTTACGATGAGAGCAGGTGAGTGTATGGTCAGGTTGTCTAAGCAATATTGAATGGAATTGAGGGAGGGAGGTGGTATTTGAAAGTAGTAGTTTGTCCCTCTAGCTTCTTAAAAGTACTTGAATTTCAACAATGGTTAAGTATGATTGAAAATGTTTTGCAAGATCTCTTACTGTCGTTGTTGCTTTTTCTTTTCATCTCTGTATTTGTATGCCAAAGGTTCTCCGATCATACAACCTGCCTACATTTCTGAGTTGTTGTTCATGTTCCTCTAAAGTATGGCATATATTTTAATGTACTTTTGGTTGTTTTAATCTGACATAATACTTTTGTTCTCTTTTATTGAAGGAAGAGTCTTATTTATTTTCAGATGATAGGAGTTTGATTATTGATTAATATAGTATTTTTATAATGACTTTACCATTATTGTTTCTCAGATTCTACATAGGGTGTGATCTGTGCTCCAACTGGTTCCATGGCGAGTGTGTGAACATCAACCAGCACCAGTCGCGCTACATCGATTCGTACGTGTGCGACGACTGCAAGAAGCAGCAGGAGAACACATCGGAGGAGTTGTACTGCCTGTGTAGAACACCATACGACGAATCACAGTAAGTTGGGGATCATTCTGTTTATGATTCAGTGTTGTTAAACGTATCATTTAGTAACAAGAGTGTTATTGTTTCATGATGTGCATGTCTCACTTTGTGTTGGGGATTATGAGCACAAGAAGGGTATTGATTGGCTCCTGATGGCCTTCGTGCTTGGAACTAAAGTAAACATTTAATTAACATAAGTAGTCATATATTAAATAATAGCAGTTAATCTCGTGTGGCTGTCCATGACCGGCTATATCTTAGTCCCTCAACGAGGGAATAATTAATTAAACTTTAGACAAACTAATTTAATTATTGGTAATTTATTATAAGACATACCTGGTTGTCTCCCCATTTGTGTACTATCCTCATGGTGGATAACGAACCAGGGAGTCATAGGTTAATATAAAGGGAGGAGCCTCCACCCCGGATGGTTTTATCCGTGGGGGGGGGGGGGGGGGGGGTGTGTGTGTAAATAATTAAAATGGGGAATAAATATAATAAAGAAATACTAATTTTCTCAACTAAGTAATTATAATATAGCTCTCTTTCCGATCGCGCCTGGCGAGCTTATGGACGAGGGGACACTTTAATCATACATAATTTATATAACATACCGGTTTTTAACTTTATAAAATATAATGTATATTAATTTTAATTAATAATTTTACAAGAATATCTAATTTTAACCAATAAGGTAGGTGGCTTTTTCTCCTCCTTATTAAATTTAGAAAAGAATGTGATGAATGAATGGAGTGAATGAAAGATCAGCTTGGGTGTTTAATATTGAGGTGTCTAACCTGGCAGTTAGACATTTCGTGATTACTCACCGGCTACTGTATATTTATATGTAAATTTTTAATCCATTTGTTAATTTCCTTTTTTTTAAATTATATTTGTATAAATGTTTACAAGCGTGCTCTGTATTTTATTATTATGATATTTTATTTTATTATATATTTTTAACCATTTGTTTAATAAACTAAGAGAGGGAGAAAGAAATTTCTTCCTTCTCTAATTAAATGGGACTTTGTACCCATGCCGTCTAGAGGTCCTTGGTAATATTGCCCTGGACCTCTCTTCGGTTTTTATAGATTAAAGGGTGATGGCGTCTGTGAACGACAACTTTCAGATTCTCTTGGACTGCTGAGAGCCGCCCGGAACCAAGTTATCACCAGAGATGCGTTTCCGCTCCGCCGACGGGCCAGACACAAAACTTATTCTTCAGTGATTGCAGACCTGATTCTGTCACTCTAAAAGTGACATCCACTCTCCTAGTGGATTTATTAAAATAACTAAATTAAAGAAACTAGGAAATAAATAAATAAATAAATAACCATATGAGGGCCGCGGTTGGGGCGGCGGCGGGGGATGGGGGGGGACCACCGGAAGATAGTAGGTAGGCGTAGGCGGTTTGGCAGTAGGGGAGTTAGGTTTGTCCGGGGGGCTCCGGCCCCCCCTCCCCTGGGCCTTGGCCGCCTCCTGTCTGCCACACTTAGATTCCCAATACCGATGTGGCACCTCCCATAAACAACGAAACTTCCTGTGAGGCGGACTCGCCCAGTATAAGAACCTCACCCCCAATTCCTCTAGGGTTAAATGAGTATATATAGACCTAGAGATATTTTAAGTTTAGATCACCCGGTCAAAATTGTGCAAAAAAAAATTCTTTAAGAGAGCACAAATAAATTTGGTAATGCCCCCTAATAATTTTGGCTTAAATTTCAAAATTGCCCCTATATTTCTGTCCCAGACCACTCCTGCTGGCTATCCAGAGGATGGGCCCGTGACAGACATGCTTGAAACCTTAGTGGTATATGAGCATGTAAATAAATATTGGAATGGAATGGGGATTATCTATTCAACTTGCCTTACCAAGTCTTTCACTTTTATATTGTTAGGCCGTTGTTTAACCTTTAAAAAACACCATGATGGTGAGAGAAAGTTTTTAACTGCTTGACATTAAGAACACATTATTTATTATATAACATTTGGAGAAATATCTTAAAGTATCAGTGAAATAAATGTGTTATCAGTCACTCAGTGATGATAACACATTTTAGAGTGAAATTTTCACTATTTCATTCTAAAATGTGTTATCTGCACTGTAAGAAAGCTAGAACTATTTTGCTGCTGGCATTTTAAAAATATAGGTAAATTGCCAAATTATGTAGAAAATTTCATGTTTTTTGTCAAATATGATTTATATCTCATATCGTGAAGTTTGCAATCATAACACACTAATCACGCAAGCGTGATTCGTGAGATACGAGTACAAACTTCACTCGTTGAGATATAAATCATATTTGACAAAAAACATTAAATATCCTCTATATCTATTTTAGATTTTACATTGGCTGTGACCGCTGTCAGGATTGGTTCCATGGCGAGTGTGTGGGAATCTCCAAGCCGGACGCTGACCGCATGGACACGTACCTGTGTCCGAACTGTGAGCAGAAGGAGATGCAGTCGCCCATCACCCAGCAGACCCTCACCGACAAGGAATACGAATGTCTGCGCAGGCTCCTACGAAGTCTCCAGGTATGTTTGTACAGTCAGTGGTATTTAGGGCACTGATCATCATGATACTGTATACAGCATTCTTCAACACCTGAGAAGCTTGGTAAACTGGCTTGTTTTGGGGGGTTTGTGAATTGCTTTTTCACAAAGATTTATTAACAAAAATTAAGATTTATAAAAAAATAAGTAAAGATATTGCGGATTTGTTTGTCTCCACCCTAATTGAAGGGTCCACAGGAATAACCTGTGATGTCACATTTGTAGTACTTTGGTGATATTTGTCTATTTTAAAGTTTACTGCTCTGTAATTGTGGAATATTTATGTCTAAGAAAGCATAATTTACCAACTACTTTTAATGGCCTTCCATAATATAGCGTGTCATGACCTTGACATACACAACTGTTTGGACATCATAGATTATTCCCATTGACCCTTCAATTATTCTTGTGTTATCAGTAATATAGTTAACAATTCAGGTGATACATACAGTATAATTAAAATGTGTGCAACTCTCTTTTAAATTATTTATTATGTTTTTGTTTTAGTCACACAAAATGGCCTGGCCGTTCCTGGATCCTGTTGATCCAAAAGACGTACCAGACTACTATCAGGTGGTCAAAGACCCCATGGGTAAGCGAATAAAACATGACCTCGCTTAACATCACATCACATCACATCACATCCAGGATGAAAATGTTAACTCATCTTCTGTGATATTCAACCTGCTATGGGCACATAACACAGCATGTAATATGTCGGTTGTCAAGCAATATACCCAGCAATATGCCAGCAAACATTTTAAAAGTTCTTTTGTTTTTTCTCAGTAATTCCAGTTTGGTTTGACGTAAAAAGAAATGGAAAACTTTTGGAAAGAATAACAATGTTCTATTTTAATGTCCAAATTGTGAAACCATTGGTCTAGATATAAATAAATAAAACAGCAATACTGAAGACCATCATTAGAGTTTTAAATTCTTCTTTTTCTGAAAAAGGTTTTATTCTGCCCACGTAAAATGGATGTCTAACTAGTAAAGACATTTTAACAAAGAATAATCAAATACAGTTTGGTAGTATAAAGTAATCCGACAACATTTTTACTATGGATGAGTAATGCCATTTTATTTATGTTTGACTTGTTTGTACCAACTGCACAAAAAACTGTTTTCCTTTTTCTTCTATTTCAAGCCATACTGGAATTATTGACCAAAAAAAACAAACTTAGATTTCAGCTGGGACAAGGTATAGTTGTCAAAAAGTTTTTTAGTTGGTCAGGAACTGGGACTAATGCTCACGTGTAATAAAGGTTTAAAGAAGTTACTTTGTCCAAGTTGTTCAATGTTGATATGGTAATATTTTGCAGAAATGTTGATAGGAAAAACCCACCCTTAAACATTAACTTGTGTGGAATTGAAATACTTCAGATATTTTAAATTTGAAAAAGTCCATATGTAAAAGAACACTTCAGACAAAATACTCTCCATGAATATTCTCTAATTGGTAACATTAACAGTTAATAGGGTCTGAAAAGGTGTTTGGTTATAGCTAGTGTTAAATATTTTTTTAAGTTATGGTTTTTCAGCTTTCTGGTATGAAGGCTAGCTTTATTAAGTATGATACACACTTGACAATTTTTTTTTAAACTAAAATGAACAGGTCAAAAGTATATGGTTTTTAAAACATCCCATAGTTCTTTTGTTGTTTTACTTTAATTATCTAACATGAAATATTTCTATAGACATTGCCTGTCCTCAAACAAGTGTACCTCCCCCCCCCCACGCATGTGGTCTGGTCCGAACATCCCAACAGCCAATGGGATGGCCTAAATTCTTCTACTGCATACTGCTCTCTAGTTCCGGTCACATGACTGTAACTTCCTTCTTTTTCTCTTCGCTAAAGGGTCTGGACGTCCTTTTGCTTGGCTCTGTTTGGAGTCAACTTTTTTTATAAGACCTTTGGTTTTGTATTCGTGTTGGGTGAAATGTTTTTCACCTTCGTTTTCGTTAGCTTTCGTATGTTCTTTTCGCGTATTTCGCTTGACTTTCCAAGCGTTTAATTACCTGAAATGTTGTTTATATTGCCGGTTGTCGTGTCGGACGCCATTTGCAAAATGGCATCTTTGTTGACCGGCTTTGTGTTTGTGTCATGGATTCTTTTTCTTTCTCTTTCACAGATTGAAAACTTATTATCATGTCGGATGTTAATGTTCAGCGACAGGTACGAGCGTGTTTACGCTGTAAGAAGTTCACTGCAGGCGGCGACCCTCATGATTTATGTCCGGGTTGCCGTGTTCCGTGTAGCCTCTCTTCGAGATGCGACCTGTGTTCGGGCCTGTCTACTGTCGAGTTCGCTGCTTACTTGAAGGTGGTGTCGGCGAGAGCCAAGAAAGTGGAATTTTCGCCGTCAATTGCGGACTCCGTAGCAGAAGTATTACGTTCAATGCTACCCATTATGCTGAAAGAGACCATGGCGTCGATGGCGGCCTTACCAGAACCGGCGGGTTTGGGGTCAGGTCCGGTTCCAGTCCCCTCTTCGGGGGGTGTGGCTCCAGGATGCAAGACTTCAGATGACAGGCCTGCGGTTCCTACGCAGCCCTCTGACAATCCGACTCAATCAGTTAGACATTCCACGGCCTCCAAGGATCACCGATCTTCAGCGGGGAAGTCATCTTCGGCGCAGCGGAGCCAGGACCATAGCCGTTCCCCACGACCTGCACGGCTCCCTATGGGTTCCGTGGATCGGCGGCGCAGACATTCTATTGAGGCTTCCGAGGGTTCTCGACGGGACCGTCCACGGTCCAGTTCACCAGTGGCTTCTGTTTCGGCGGGTCGATTAGCCTGTGCTCAAGTGCTTCGAGACTTTGGAGATGCAGCGCCTACAGCGGTTTCCATCATTGATGAGCCTGACTCTCTGACCATATGACTATGAGGGATTGCTTGGCGGCCGTCTATGACATGTTGCCGTCCTTGCCACATCCACCAACGCCGTCCAAGAAGGGACCGACACCGATGATAGCGACTGATGTCCCTCCGGAAGATGTGGTGATCCGTTCCTTGGCAGCCGGTACACTCGTATCCGAGGTGGCGACAGATTTAGACCGCACCTTTAAAGAGACAGCGTCCTTCGTCGCCTTCCCGTCTTGGGGTCACTGTATGTATCCGGTGTTTGACATGCCCTTTACAGATGGAGCTCCGTCTTTGGATGAAGATGTTCACCGTCTTGGGAAGTCGTCAACCGTGGATTTGACGGACAAACAAGTACAAGCCATGGATACTGCCCAGAGACGTTGCTTGTTTGTGTTATCTTACTTGGACGTTTTCCTTGCTGCGATGGCCACCCAGGCAAAAGATGCACGGTGCTACGCGCTGTTTCAGCAATCGGCGCAGATGCTAGCTTTCCTGACGTCTTCGGTGACTACGATGTCCTCAGTGTTGATGCAATACCGTCTCCAGGCTTATCTGAAAAAGTCCACTTTGGATTTCCAGCATAAGAAGGAGCTGTTAGCTCAACCGTGGTCCGCAACGAAGCTGTTTGCAGGCAAGGTTTCTGATGTTGTGAAGGCCAATGATAAGGACCAACAGTCGACAGCAACTGTCAAAGCGTTGCAACTTATTTCGACGTTGGAATCCACGAAGCGAAAGTCTACATTCACTCCACAACCACCATCTAAGCGCTGGAAAGGTTCCTTTCGAGGTCAACCTTCTCGACGGTTTCCTGTCAGACGACCATCCGGTCCTCCAGCTCGGACCCAGGGGAAGCCTGGTCGACATTGACGCCAGCCAACAGATCGTGGACTGCTCAGATTGCTTCAACCTACACCCGCCCCTGATTTTGAACCAGAACAACGATTCGGTTTTGACGCTTCCGGTGTGTACCACACCGGTCGGAAGATCCATGGTCGGAAGTCGACTTCGCCGTTATTGGCGAAACTGGCAGACACTTTGCCAAGATCCGTTTGTCACGTCGATCTTGAAGACAGGGTATCGTCTGCAATTGTCTGCCATCCCTCCATTGACCACTTCACCTCGAGAACCGCAGCATTCCGTCGCGCAAGTCAAGGTTCTACAGGAGTCCGTCAACAAGCTGGTGGAGAAGGGAGCCGTTCGCAGCATTTCGGAAGCACACTTAACACCCGGCTTTTACTCGGACATCTTTCTCGTACTGAAGAAAGATTCTCCGGAGCTGCGAATGATCCACAACTTGGCGGTTTTCAACGACCACTACCTGTCTCCTCCTCCGACCTTCAAGATGTTAACGTTGCGAGATGTCATAGCCGTGATCAGACCGGGGGATTGGCTTGCCTCGCTAGATCTCAAGGACGCCTACCTGCACGTTCCGATGCATGCCGATTTTCATCACTACCTGCGGTTCGTGCTACAGGGTCGGCATTACGAATGGACAGTCCTGCCCTTTGGGATATCCATAGCGCCATGGCTGTTCACCAGAATCACGACTCCGATGTCACGCTTCCTGCATCGCAGAGGTATATCCTTTTACCCGTACCTCGACGATTGCCTGATGAGGTGTCACAGCAAGACAGGGCTGACTGCACATGTTGCCTTCATCATGGACTTTCTCAAGCAGCTGGGTTGGATTATCAACATCGAGAAATCTCGACTGGCTCCCACGCAGTCTCTACAGTTCATAGGCGCTTGGCTTCGACCCGACCTGGGCCTCGTTCAAGTTCCTTTAGACCATTGGGAGAAGATCCAGACCATGATTGCCATAGCCCTCACCGCTCCAATGACCTTCCGCGGTTGGCAGAGTCTCCTGGGTCTCCTCACTTCCGCTCAGGATTTGACACTCAGAGGTCGTCTCCAGTTGCGGCGCTTGCAGATGTTTCTCAACCCGTTTGTTCGTTTCAATAATCCGGACTTGATCATCTCACTCCCGGACGATCTACGCTCCAGCCTGCAGTGGTGGCAGCTCCGATCGAACGTCTTAGAAGGTGTCTCTATGCGGGCCTGTTCGTCGACGCGTCACTGGAAGGTTGGGGAGCCCATCTAAGCAACCAGACTACTTCAGGGCTGTGGTCTCCCGGCGAACTCGGACTCCACATCAACCTGCTAGAGTTGTTGGCAGTCTACTACGCTATCCTTCATTGGCGACAGATGTTGACGGAAGCCTCTCTCATGGTGGCCACAGACAGTACTACCGCGGCGGCTTACATCAATCGTCAGGGCGGTTATCGTCTCTACAAGCTGGTCGACGAAATTCCATTGCAACTTCGGGCTCGTCATATTCCAGGGGTTTCCAATGTACTTGTCCCGGCCGTCGTCTCCACAGCCTACGGAGTGGATGCTTCATCCGGAAGTGTTTCGATGGGTGTGCGACAGACTTTGGACACCAAACATCGATCTTTTCGCCACACGATTCAACCATCAGCTGAGGGTTTATGTGTTTATGTGGCCATCAGCTGGGAACAGATGGACGTGTACGCTTTTCCTCCACCAATCCTCCTTCCAAGGGTGCTGCAGAGGGTTCAGCTGTACCATTGTCGCTTGTTACTCATTGCTCCGATGTGGCCATCCAGGATGTGGTATCCAGATCTAATACGTCTTGCCGATCCACATCCTTTACCGCTGCCAGACTGGGATCATCTGTTGCTGCATCCCACGTCAAGACTATACCATCCATGTCCGTAGTTGTTCCAACTGCACGCGTGGACTTTATCTCCAAGAGTTTGAGGAAGAAAGGTTTTTCTTCACAGTCTACGGCGGCCATTTTGAAAGCGCACAGATCATCTACTACTGTGGCTTACAACGTCAGATGGCTTTGCTTTCACCGATGGTGTGTCCGGCAAAAACTCAAACCTCAGACGATCCAGATACCTCGTCTTGCTGATTTTTTGCTGTATCTGCGGACCACTTTACGATTGAAGGGGTCTACCATCGCTGGGTACGTTTCAGTCATCGCTACTGTTCGTGATGTCACTACTGGAACGAAGTTATCGGGTATTCCTGAGATCCATAAGATGATCAAAGGGTTTCGCCTTGAAGATCAAGTACACCGGTTTCGGCCGCCAAGATGGGACCTGAATCTGGTGTTGCGAGCATTATCGACCACACCTTATGAGCCGATCGAATCCTCTTCCCTGTAAGATTTGACGCGGAAGACGGTGTTTTTACTCGGTTTCGCCACGGCTGCCGTGTCTCAGAACTTCATGCTCTTGATGTAGACTTGGTACGTTTTCACCAAGATCGGCGTGCAGTCAACTTGGGGTTACTCATGAACTTTGTTGCAAAGAATCAGTTACCAGACCAAGCGCCTCGCTCGTATGTTGTGCAGGCCCTCTCCTCTATCGTTGGTCCGGCGGACGTTGAGGACTTGGCGTTGTGCCCTGTTAGAGCCCTGCACCAGTACATCGAGAGGACCAGATCTTTTCGACAACATCGCAAAAGACTTTTCCTCTCCTGTAACCAGAGTCGGTTGAGGGATATTACCAAGAACACGGTGGCCACCTGGATCCGGTCTTCTATCCTGACCGCCTATCAGAAGGAGGGTTTACCTGCTCCGTCTGCTTCCAATTCGCATGAACTCCGTGCCTTGGCTGCCACGATGTCCCTGCACTGCAACACATCCATTCAGCACATCATCACTGGCTGTTTCTGGGCTACGGACTCCATCTTCGCCAACTATTATCTGAGGGATGTCTCCACAGAAGACGTTGAGGGGTTCCATCATCTGGGTCCGGTTGTTGCTGCACAGACTCTGTTGAATACAAGCCGTCCTCGTCGCCGTTGATGTCTGTCTGATTCTGGGCTGCATACCGAGATGTCCATCGAATCGACAGGTGAGGATTGCTTAGACTTTTGTTCTTTTCCACAGTTCACGCACCGGTGCCGGAACTTTTGTCTCGATAACCTTTACTCTGCACTGCATGTGGTTATTTGTTGTCGTTATTGAACTAACAGTTCTTTGGTGTACTAGACAAAAAACACTCGGGGGGGCTTGTTCTGTTCAATGTTCTGACGGATGCACCTCATTAGGTTGTCGCTTGTTATTGAAAAACTATAACACTTCAATACGTGAGGGTTACCCAACACCTGCATCCCTGGTGGCTACGACTTCCCACCCTGTCAGAACCAGCATGAGATGTGGCAGCCGCCTCCTGGTCCCTGTTCTGGGAGCCGTACCTGCCACTGCTGACGGATGCCACCATTCTGATTGTTGTTACTAACATCACCTGCATTGGTCTGTGACGGGCATCCCTAGGAGAGCTTACCAAGGTTGGCCTTACTCTTCCCACTAGTCAGCCTCTTTCCGGTTGGGGAGTTTTCACAAGCATCTACGGATCTCGGCACCCACCACCATCTGTTGAATGCTGCACTTGTTTGAGGACAGGTAATGTCTATAGAAATGGAGAAAACTTAGGGTGTTTTCTCTTTTATAGATACATTACCTGTCCTCAAGATTCATCCCGCCCGGGCCTCCCCGCTTCCTGTTCTCCGTGCGATGCGCTCAGGGAAAAAAGAAGAAAGTTACAGTCATGTGACCGGAACTAGAGAGCAGTATGTAGTAGAAGAATTTAGGCCATCCCATTGGCTGTTGGGATGTTCGGACCAGACCACTTGCGTGGGGGGGGGAGGTGCACTTGTTTGAGGACAGGTAATGTATCTATAAAAGAGAAAACGCCCCAAGATTTCTCCATATTATGAAATCGTTTATTTCAGTATTAATCATTGTTGCATAATTTTTCACTTTTATTATAAAATGTTATTTTTATTTCAGATTTGTCAACAGTTGAGAAACGACTCAATTCCAAGATGTACAAGAAACTGAATGATTTTGTTAAAGATGTGACAAAAATATTTGACAATTGTCGGTTCTACAATCCGCACGACACTCCATTTTTTCAGTGTGCAGAAGTTCTAGAGACATTTTTTGCTCAGAGATTAAAATCCATGAGGGAACGATTCTAGACATAACTTATTTATTGTTCAATTGTACATACATTAAACATCTGCCATGAATTAATAATGTGATCTGCATTCTTTTTCATGTGATGAACTGCATTCTGATCGTGTAGCAAAAGTTCATTATGTAGGCATCCTAGTTATAAATTAACTATTAAACTTCATCTTCATTTTTATCTATCATCCCAATGCATTTGTTACTTTCTTCACTTTTAGGAGCATTTGTTATTTATTTGAGCTCATCATTTATTGGGAAGAATGCATGCACTACTCTCAACATTTGTGAAACCTTGTTTGTAATATAAACTCAGCACATGTATACATTCACTTTTCAGTGTACTATAGACAACATAAAAGCAATTATGTAACTTTTCATTACACATGCAAATAAATTCATTTTATAGATCTACCTTTCATATAGTGTTTTGTTATTTGTGTCCTTTTGGGCAGATTTATTTTTAAAACTGGATAGTTGAGATGCGAGTTCCAATTCTTAATCTGTAATCCTTTAATCTTCAGGCCAAATAAAAAAATGTGTGTGGTTATGGTTACCGTAGTAGTTAGGCTATAATATTAAAAATGTTTTTGGTTTTTTATTTAATTAATAAAATCTGTTAAACTGATTTTGGCTTAGAGCAATAAAGTAACATTTCGGGCAAAATGCTGTATCCTTTCACCGTTTTGAAGATCAGTAGGGGTCACTCACAACTTTCTATAGTGTCACAAAGAGTATAGTGGCAGTATACACTCTTGTAGGAAATAAGAAAATGCTATGCCGATTTAGTAAAAAAATCTACATTTTTTTTATACTCTTGGGAGGCAGCCTAGAGAAGGATATCTGTACTCTTTGTGAAAGTACGGAAAATATGGAACTGCCCCAGAACATCCATGCTACCATCAAAACGATGAATAACATGCAGTCCCTCTGGACAATGCCAGTATTGTTCAATACAGATTTTCAGTATTTTATCCAGGAGGCATATTTAAAACTTATTCACATCTGAACAGACCACCATCTCGTACTCCAATTTCAAACCATGAGATTTACAATCCATTGTGAACAAAGTATGATTAATAGATGGTTGCAAAGATGTGGAGCCCATTATTATGGATGGTCATGGTTTTGTACGATTTACAAAGTCAAAGGTCAAATCGATCTGCTTATTGGGGATTTATATTTGGTAACTGCATTTTTCATGGGGGGGGAAATTTAGTCTGTGAAAATGGCAAAAAACATTATGGTCAATCGGGTAACCGGAATAAACATTTATTTTTTATTTGGCCATATTAAAAATTATATGAATACTTCTTTTTTTTCAATCTTGTAGATAAGCAATTGGGTTTTGTAGAACGAGAGGTCGGTCTAAATGTACACATTTTTAAGTGATGCAGTTATTTGTACTCCATATAAACTTTTAACCATAAAATAGTGGTGTAGCTCGTCAGTATTGATTGAATCTGACAGTCTACAGTTGGGCAGTGTACGTTTTTGTGTAACGCTAAGAAAAAACGCAATTTTGTTTTAATACAAAAACAAATACTTCATCATAGTCTGTACTTGGTAAAAATAATAACAGCAAAATAAAAATTGGTTAATATTTATTACAGTTCAAATGACCTCGATTTATTAATTATGAGCTATTGGATGTAAAACGTTTGGAATGATCAACTGAAATTGAATTCAGACATGAATAATGAGTCAAAGGGTGTTCTTAAACACACAATGAAGAATTAACATTGGGAGTTCCTCCTCTTCTTCATCATCATCATCACCACCCACCAACAAATATGAAAATGTTCACTTTTTAGTTTCTAGCTGAAGACTATATTACTGTACCCCAATTTGTTTTTTTATATATATATTGCCTACCAACTTCCAATTGTTTTTAGGCTGGTATTTTCATTGTAATAGCCAGAGTCTTGGAGTCTAATAAGACCTGGGTCCCATTCCACAAAGCAATCTTTGTGCTAAGATCACCTGAAGATTTAACTACTTTATGCACGTACGGTGATCTAAGGGCTAAGACCAATTTGTGGAACGGAGCACAGGTCTTAACGTAAAAATGTATCACCTATAGCTATTTTGAATTTGCCTACAACAAATTTAAATTGGTAATGTTTACAAGAAACACAAAATTAAAAATCAATGATAATAATATTTATCCACTGGCAAAAACCTGCCATGAGTAAAGCCCAGTTGATATCACAGTTACAGCAACTGGCTGTTAGTGTCGTCGTTAAGTTAGACAATCTGATCAATATCATGCAACTTTTAAATGGACATTTAGGTGTAAAAATATTGAATAATTTTCCTTCCAGTTCTAAAATTGCATAATTCTCATATTGTCTTTTTGTTTGTGGACAAGTCTTTGGTAATCACAGTATACATTATGAAGAGACAGCCAGCAGCAGTGACCGATAGGGTTCCTATGACAACCAAGGTCAGGTGACTCTGATGACCAATGGGAATGGATAGTTTAATGGCACCTGAAACCTGAAACAGAAATGTGTACATGGTAAATTTTGATTATTGGTGATCATTGTTTATAATGTTCAGAATAAAATGTAAAAAAAAAAAAAAATTAAATCTTGTTTTTAAAAATAAAAATAATCTTGTGATGTTTATGCAAATTCATACGGATTCACATTTATTATGTTACACTATGCCAATCTCTGTTCTGTATAATGCTTCCTTCACTAAGAATTACAAATTAAATACTAAAATTATTTTAAAATTAATATTCATAGAACCATACTTGTATTACTAATAGGCTACTAATATTTTATGGTTAAAAGCAAAGTTATACTAGTTTTATTGATTACCGATACTGAAAATATCTTATATAATAGTCATTATGAAAAGAGAGCATTTTTATTAAGTATAATTTTATTATTTAAAAAAAATAAAAATTGTTTACCCATTCAGCTGGTTGTATATTATTAAACAAAAATGAAATTAATATTCTAATGAAGAAACTAGGCTTTAACCAGACTCATCGTACATAGTTCCTAGAGGACTATGTTGTTAATTGTTGTTAGTATAAAATTGTTTACCAATTCAACTGGATGTTGGTGCCACCAGCACACCGAAGAATTGAGATAATCACATGCTGATACAGACAAACCTTCGGAATCTGAAGACAAAATATCAATACTAATCAGGAATAAAAATTACATTGGTTAAAACATATGGAAACTTTGTATTGAAAAAAAGAGGACTTTTTATGAACTTTTCATCAAAGAACAAGGACAGGAACAGTACTTGGGTTGTGCTATGACAAGGAATGCTGGAAAAATCAAGTGGATTTTCATTTCTGAATACCTGTAATTCGCTATACTTATGCAAGAATTCACATCATTATCTCTATAAATTGAAGCATAAAGGAAATTAACTTCTTTTTAATAAAAAAAAAGAAAAAAGTGGACAATAAAGCCATTAAAAACTTATTTCAATAAACAAATGTTTTGACATGTTCCTTTCAGTCTAAGCTTTGGAATACATTACTAAAATGATAAAAATGAAACTTAACTACTATTTACACTCTGTCGCACATTTAAGGTTTTCTAATGAAATTTTTATCCAAAAACCTGAAATACTAATATTCACCAATGCTCATCACCTTAACTAATTTTGTATACAGTTTAGAAATTTCACCTTGTACAGATAAGAACATTGTCTCACTGTGTACAACACAGTTTCTCATCTTCTACAGAACACTTTCTCACCTTGTATAACAGTTTCTCACCTTGTACAGAACACTTTCTCACCTTGTACAGAACACTTTCTCACCGTGTACAGCACACTTTCTCATCTTGTACAGAACACTTTCTCACCTTGTACAGCACAGTTTCTCACCTTGTACAGAACACTTTCTCACCTTGTACAGCAGTTTCTCACCTTGTACAGAACACTTTCTCACTGTAATGAACAGTTTCTCACCTTGTACAGAAGACGTTCTCACCGTGTACAGAACACTTTCTCACCTTGTAATGAACAGTTTCTCACCTTGTACATAACAGTTTATCACCTTGTACAGAAGACTTTCTCACCTTGTACAGCACAGTTTCTCACCTTGTACAGAATATTTTCTCACCTGGTAAAGAACACTTTCTCACCTTGTACAGAACACTTTCTCACTGTATAGCACAGTTTCTCACCTTGTACAGAACACTTTCTCACCTTGTACAGAACACATTCTCACCTTGTACAGAACACTTTCTCACTGTGTACAGCACACTTTGTCACCTTGTACAGAACACTTTCTCACCTTGTACAGAACACTTTCTCACTGTGTACAGCACAGTTCCTCAACTTGTACGGAACACTTTCTCACCTTATACAGAACACGTTCTCACCTTGTACAGAAAACTTTCTCACCTTGTAATGAACAGTTTCTCACCTTGTACATAACAGTTTATCACTGTGTACAGCACACTTTCTCATCTTGTACAGAACAATTTCTCACCTTGTACAGAACACTTTCTCACCGTATATAGAACAGTTTCTCACTGTGTATAGCACACTTTCTGACCTTGTACCGAACACTTTCTCACCTTGTACAGAACACTTTTTAACTGTGTACAGCACACTTTCTCACTTTGTACAGAACACTTTCTTACCTTGTACAGAACACTTTCTCATCTTGTACAGAACATTGTTTCACTTTGTACAGAACAGTTTCTCACCGTGTATAGAACAGTTTCTCACTGTGTATAGCACACTTTCTCAATGTAAAAAACTTTCTCACCTTGTATAGACCAGTTTCTTGATGTATACAGCACACTTTCTCACCTTGTACAGAACACTTTCTCACTGTGTACAGAACATTGTCTCACCGTGTACAGAACACTTTCTCACCTTGTACAGAACATTGTTTTACTTTGTACAGAACACTTTCTCACCTTGTACAGAACACTTTTTTAATTTGTACAGAACACTTTCTTACCGTGTACAGAACACTTTCTTACCTTGTACAGAACACTTTCTTACCTTGTACAGAACATTGTTTCACTTTGTACATAACACTTTCTCACCGTGTACAGAACACTTTCTCACTGTGTACAGAACACTTTCTCACCTTGTACAGAACACTTTCTTACCTTGTACAGAACATTGTTTCACTTTGTACATAACACTTTCTCACCTTGTACAGAACATTTTCTCACCTTGTACAGACAGAACACTTTCTCACCTCTTACAAAACAAATTTCACCATGTACATAAGTTTCTCACCGTGTACAGAACAGTTTGTGAAAATCACGGGATTGTTGATTGTTAGTCGGTGATATTTCTGACCCGGTCTACTTGAAGGACGGTGGTACCGTAGATGTAGAGGCAGAGTAACATCGGCAGTGTGTTGTCCTTTTGATTGCTTCACTGGGTAGAGTCGAGCGAACACGTAGATATTCAGAGGTGATGACTTGTATTCTGGAGCTTCTATGTCCACTGGCTGGTCAATCAAAACCTAAAATACAAGTATATGTGTACACAGAAGATACATTTGTATCTCGGAGACAAAATCGGTCAAAATTACATTGTCTGTAATTTGCTTTTAACTTAATTGTCACAGACATCTGAAAACGATACTTTCACTGGAACATTGCTTGTGCTTGTCTAGTTTTGAGTAACCAATTTTTCATTTGTGCTTTAATTTTAAGACATTGTTAACATGTTCATGACAGTTTAACCAAAATGAAATGGGTTCTTGAATTTGGTTTTGCATTACCCCATAAGTGGTTTATATACATTTTTTTATTTTAAGAGACTGGACCCAGATTTTCTAAACCATCTTAGCATTACAAAATCGTAAAACCATTGTAGGCTTTTAGCGGTTTTACGATATCATAGTGCTAAGATAGTTTTGAAAATCTGAGTCCTGTATAATAAAGGGACTATCCTGAGTTTGTAGCTTACTTTGAGTACATAACTCGGCTATCTGGCATGTTTGTCTACGACAGTGCATGGTTAATGGTTAATTGTTAATGGTTAGTGCACGGATTAAGCCTGCAGAAAACTATACATTTATATAATATATAAATACCTGAGGTCCTCCAAATGGCAGAAGAGAATTAAGCTGGTAAGGATCTACATACAATCCTGCAGGAAGAGTTTCCTGCATGAGTAAATGGCAATTGTCTAATCTGGAACCATGAAAGGGCTTCATATTCCATTCAATGTGAGTAACAAGATCCCTGAAAAGACCAAATCAAATATTTCTTTCATATTTTGAAATTTTGTGCAGACAGATAAAGAAAAACTGTCAGGTACTAGAGAAGAAAAAAAAAGATAATATTATTAATGATAAAGTTTTCAAAACTGTTTGAATAAATAATGTCCTGAACAGTTAGTCAGTCAGTTAACAAAATAATGATTAATGTTGAATTAGTGTTTTAATTAAATACAATCGGTTAGAATTATATGAATTTAAGAAGGATCAGTGTTATTTAGAACCATGCACCTATTATGTTAACTAGGACATGGCTCACCTAAAAATCATTAATTTATACCTTTAATACATATTCAACATCCATTTTCTTTACATACATATAAAAATAAACTTAAGCCCTTGCATATTTAGGTCTATACCAATTCCATCACCTAAACTAAACTAATTACAATTAACATTTTCCACGACAACTGATTACAGATTTTAATAATCAATCATGACATCTTTTGTACTGAATGAATTAATGTTTAATGACACCCCAGCACAAAAATACACATCGGCGGTTGGGTGTCAAAAAAGGTATTTTGTACAGATACAAACCGGTGGAATCCATTCTTTGTTAGATGTCTTTTTATCTGTGGCTTATCACTTCTAGCAAGGCTAACAAGGAAAACAGCACAAATGGTAAGATTTCTCATCGCTCTCATCTTTCATTTCCATGTGGTAGCAATTTATTCTATAAAATAATAAGTAATACACGGCAAAATCATTATGTGAAAATATCAGTTTGTACAATTTTGAGTTCCATGCTTTAAAAAAATTAAAAGTATGAGATAGGCTATTATTCATGTGCACAAAATAAATGTTTACAAAAGTGGTTTTGAGTGATAATACAATGAAGGCAATAAAACTATTTATATTTTTAATTAAGACCCAAGTGCTCATTATGTCCTGTGCATAAGTTAACAGTTGTTAAATGTGACAAGACATTCACTGCATGTATGATGTTATAGATTATAATTAGAAGTAAGATGTGTAAACCTATATGTTGCTTTTCTTTCATTCCAGCAAGAGCACCACGACTGGTATATCAAAGGCCGAGGTATGTGCTATCCTGTCTGTGGGATGGTGCATATAAAAGATCTCTTGCTACTAATGAAATATGTAGCAGGTTAGGTTTCCTCTCTTAGACTATGTCAAAATTACCAATGTTTGACATCATGTAGCCGATGATTAATAAATTAATGTGCTCTAGTGGTGTCGTTAAACAAAACAAATTTTTACATGTTGTTTTTCTCATTCCAACCTGTGCTTCAATACTATAAGTAACCTCGTTTTAAACTGTTTATCTTTAAAAAAAATATATATAAACATTCTTTATGCCACATAACTTGTTTTGTTTTTGTTATTCTAATACTCGTTTTTCACTTGTGTGGTGTCAAAGTGATACGATGAAAAACGTCGTTTCTAACATGAATGTATTTAATGCAGTCAGAACGTTTCAAACATGCACGTGTGTTGTTCAGAAATAAACAACTTTTAATAACCAATCAATTGGCAGCAAAACATTTAGCTCGAAGCTAACTTCACAGTATTTCCTTCCTGTTTGCTGTTATGAAATAAAAATAAAAGCATGGAATGTTGTTGATTGCGGTAAGACAACAGCACGTCAGTACTTGGTGTGCAGCCTGTTACCATGGGGAACTTGTTTGGGAAGAAGGAAAAGAAATCAAGAGTGACGGAACAAGATCGGGCTATTCTTGTAAGTCTTGTTTCTGTAGTTGACGACGAACGAGCAAAGGGGCGCAACTCTAATCACCTTAATATTAATTTTTCTCCTTTTTGTTTTCTTCAATAATCTTTTCTTTTTTTTTTCTTCTTTTTTTTTTTATCGTTAAATAAGTGTACCTTTCTTCAGTATTGTATACTTTAATATTATTGGGGTAACAATATAAAATCAATAATTTTAGGATACTAGCATCAGTCTGTAGAAAATTAAATGTTAGTATTCCTTGTAATTATAAAACAACCTGTCATATTTTGTAAAACACTTAAACCATGTATCTTTTACATATGTGAAATGCAAATTTTATGTAATGAATAACGGACAAATTACCAACTGCTACAGTTTCGCCATAACATGTTACTGATAATAACCCATTGCGACGTTTTTACGGTCTGACGAAAAATGTTATGGATGAAATATAATAAATAAAACTAGCATTTGTTGTTGATTTCATCTTATGCATGAGAGCGAGAGATAATGTGGGATGAGTACCTAAAAATAGATGTGACCTCTTTACTAAAGCAGGGAACATTTTGTTTTCAAAATCTTTATTAGTGATATTTTAAGAAATTTTTAAATATATTTTTATATATTTTTAAAAATTATTAAATTACCCATCCCTCAATTAAAATGATAAACAACATGGCTGTGGTATATGAATACAGACACCTGTCTACTATACATATAAACTGGAATACAAATATCTTTCATTCATTTATAAGCTACCCTAGGACACGTTTGAGTGATTTGTGGTAAATAAAGTCAACTTTATTGTAGGTGAAGTTAGTTCATCAAGATAAACGTCTCCGGCACGATATTTATTATTGTGATGTTTATTGCTGTGCCGTAACGTTTATCCATTGGATCGAATTTTCCATTTGCAATCACGATTTAATAAAATCAGGCATATGTGCTTTATTTAAGAGCCTCAACACGTACAACAACATATTTTAATAAATTTTAGACAAAAATATTAAGTACAATACCTTTGGTAACCTTTCCAGGATTAGATGTTTGAAGATGACACATTTAAACATTTGAAAGCTATTTTTATCCTGGCACATCGAAAATGCGGAATGAAAATTTTGCGGAACGAGAATTATTCGTATCAAGCATTTTACGTACACCCAGTAAAAAGAAATATTGCGGAACTGAATGGAATTGATTATTAAATTTATTGATTTTGTTATTTTTGTTTCTACATATGTGCTTTGTGTGGGTTGCATTATATGCATTGTTAATAATATTATCACATTAAAGTTTTGGGGTGTATTATTCTTTTTTATTATTATTAAAAAAATAATGATTGTTAGTACAGGTCATTACTTATTTTAAGGCCTTCATTTATTTACTTTTTCCAAAATTATTATTTCCTTTAGTAATTGTTTTTAAATATTATTATTACAGGCCATTGCTTACATGTGTTTCAAAGGTTTTTCTCCTTTTTTTTCTCTTCTTTTTGGTTTTAATTTCATTTCTTTTTTTTAGCTATAATTACTGGTCATTAGTTATTTTAGGGGTTTTATTCAGTTAAAAAAAAAAAAAAAAAAAAAAAATTATATATATATATATATATATATATATAAATCTAGACACACAAAGAATGGGGAAACAGACAATTTGAAAGTTAAACTGGCAGTTGAAAACAATTTATACATGTAAATCTAACATGTAATGATTGTCAGCTCCATGTAATTTATTCCTTGAAACATATTCATGTAACTACTTTCAAAACTTGTACTATAAGTTGTATGTAGTTACATTACAAATCTCCACAGCAATGTACTTAAATAAAGTACTGAAAAAGTATGTTCAACTACATAATTATCAAGCATTAAGTCTCAAATGTTAACCATAACATTTAGAAATTAACATAAATGCATGAACATGTTAACAGTAAACTTACCTGAAGTAATCCTGGTACCAACAAAAGAACAGGAATGATACACATCCATCCCACTACTTGCATGCTATTGTCAAGTGCACACCAGTGTGCAGACAGGTACAAGGCAGTCATTACAAGCAGCAGTTGTCATTAATTACTAAATATATTCATATGGTTGCAAGGCACATTTAATGTTCAAACGGTTAAGTAGAAATCAGAGTACACATCGGTTTAGCCAATGTGCAGACAGGTACAAGGCAGTCACCACAAGCAGCAGTTGTCATCAAGTCAGAGTTATGCATTAATTACTAAACATGTTCTAACAAACAAATGCGTGATATCTTGCCACCCCGTTTCATCCCTCTATGTCTGTCTCCCCCACCCCCTTCTGTTTTGTGTGTATATAAGTGTGTGTGTGTGTGTGTGTGTGTAACGGAAACATTTATAAATGAAAAAAACAACATTTTATTTAGTTAATAATAAAATTAATTAATTTATTTATTTATTATCATTATTATTCAATCAATAATTTATTTATTATGTTATTTATTTATTATAATTACTAACATTATTCAGTAATTTATTATTATATTATTATTTATTAAGTATTAATTAATTAATTTTGTATTATATTATTTAATTGTTATTATTAATTTATTATCAATTAATTGATTTAAAAAAAATATTATTCATTAATTAAGTTTATTTATGTATTATTATTAAACGTGATATTCCATTAAATATCGTGGAATAAACTCGTGAACCCGATACGAATAATAATACAAATAATCCGATTCCGCCAACAGTTTTCAATCACATTTTAAATATGCTCACAATGGCCGGCGGGAATATTCGAGATTTTGTTCGTAACTGAAAATTGGATTAATGCAGGATTACTGTTGGGACAAACTGTCTATTTATGCGTAAAACGTGACTCGGGCAGTTTTCTTTATACAGTAAGTGTTTATATTTATTGGTACATCTCATATTTCGCCACGAAATAATTAATTCCATGGTTGTATCGATTCCGCCTGAAATCTGAGCGGAAACTGCACGCTTGTTTTTGCTGTTCAAGTTGTAAACATCGGGTCCAATAAATGTCAAAATGTTAAAAAACGGACCGTAGATGTTTACCTTGGTGAACTAAGGTGAAGTAAGATATATATTTTTACACATATAACTGCAAATTTATTTCACCATAAAGTGTGATACCAGTGTGATGGCAAATTTGCCGGTGTGATCTTGATGGTGCCTGCTACATTGATTTTGCCTTGATAATCTGTAACAGTAAACTGAGATGAAAATAACAATTTATGAACAGAACATTATGAAAGTACCTTATCATTAGAATGGCCAGCCTATGTATACATGGGTAAAAATTATAAAATGTTTCCACTGGCCTACAAAAGCTATTATTGTAAGTTTCCAGGTGGGAGACCTGTTTTGGTGGGTGCACTGATTGTAGTTGTCAATATATGCGTGATGGAAAGTAATTGGATGTCTGTCTCATTCTTAGAATATTTTGCTGAATAAAGTTAAAACCCGCAAATAAATAAATAGTTAAATTAATTCAGTCCTAAATATGATATATTCCTTAATAAAAATAAAAAAAATGATTTTGAAAATATATAATTTGAAAGAAAACATACATTTAAAAAATATTTTGTTTCTGTCCCAAGGGCAATTGTTAACTGGTTGTATTGAGAGAAGTCAATTCTTATATGAATTCAGGAAACATTTTGTTTAATATTGCGTCGCAGCTTGCTACTCAAGTTACAAAGATTGCTACAAAATGTTGTATGTTAAATGTACTTGCTAATCAATTTAATTTTTTGTTTCCACAGCAACTCAAACAACAAAGAGATAGCCTTAAGCAATACCAGAAAAAGATTAATGCTAATTTAGGAAAAGAGAAAACTATTGCTCGACAGTTGCTTAAGGATGGAAAGATCGAGTAAGTGACATTTGAGTTTTGTGTTTTAAAATCCTTTTCATACTATTTCAGGAACTTTTAAAAACGTTATCTGGCCATTGAATGTAAAACGTATAGTAGTTTTTTAAGCAGTGTTTGAATAATAAGATGTAGTGAAAAGAAATTCTAAGTTTAAACCTAATAATGTAGATTTTCGAAATGAAATATTGTCTGAATGTTAAATAACCAAGTATCTCTTCTCGGAATGTAGTCAATGGGTCTGTTGATCCTGTGATAAGTTGAATAGAACTGTTTAGCTTTCTTGTAGTATAAAAGTATAGTCAGGGCAGATCCAAGAGAGGGGACCAGGGGGACCTGTTCCACCTAAACAAAATTAAAATCCCCTTTTTTAACAATTTGTTCACAATTTTCATTAAAGTGTCCTTTTCATTGAGTTGGTCCATGTACCCTTTTGCCCTAAGTTCCCTCCCTAAATTATTTCCTGGATCCACGCTTGGTTTAGGCCTAGCAGTCTGAAAATAAACACCAAATTCTACTGCAAAAGGAATATTTCAGATCTGTTCATGCTTGATATTAAAATATTTTAATTCTTTTCAGTAAGGCAAAATTACTCCTACGGAAAAAGAAGTTCCAGGAGGGTTTATTGGAGAAGACAGATGGGCAGCTAGAGAACATTGAGAAATTGGTTTGTATATTTATATTGTACTTTAGAAAGAATTTGCATAGCAATATAGAGTACAGTCAACTCTTTTTAAACTGGATCTCCATAATATAGAATGTCTGTGGGCCCATTGGGCTATTTCTCGCTCCAGCCTGTGCACCACGACTGGTATATCAAAGGCCGTGGTATGTGTTATCCTGTCTGTGGGATGGCGCATATAAAAGATCCCTTGCTGCTAATCGAAAAGAGTAGCCCATAAAGTGGTGACAGCGGGTAATATAACTGTAAATGTGTTGAGTATGTCGTTAAATAAAACTTTTCCTTCCTTCCATATATAGAACTACTTGTATCTTAGATTAACAAGAACTAAACATTCTGTTAGCAATTTTGTAAATTTGTTTAGTAAAGCTGCAGCCAAAATATGGCAACAAAATAGAAACTTGTTAAACATGTTTGTTTTTGGTGAATTTATTTTGAAATGCCTTCGCCAAGTTCAGCTTATTCAAATTTGGTAATTTGATATACACCCGGTTTTTCCTATTCTTTAGAAGGAATTTGAATAGCAATATGAATACAGTCAACTCTGTTATTGAAACTGGATCTGAATATCTGGAACGACCTGTGTCATAGATTAACAATGCATGTGGCCCTGGATTAATAGCCTGCTTTTACACCCAGTCTAAACTTTCCCATGCATAGCACGCATAACATCTAGTTTTAAATAATATTCATGTTCATATTCTTATTCATATAGTTCTACATTGTAGATCAAATTAGTATTATTACTGTTTTTCGGTTCTGATCACATTACAGTGTTCGAGATTAACGGTATCCCGATATCCCGGGGATACCAAAATTTAATTTTGGATACCAGACAGTGTTCAAGATTAAAATATTTGGGCAGTATCCCAGTTGGATACTAACATTTAAAAATCTGGTATCCCACCTGAGAATTTTGTATTATATGGTATCCCGGTGGGATACTGGATTCTTGAAGTCTGGTATCCAAAATTAAAGTCTGGTATCCCCGGGATATCGGGATACCGTTAATCTCGAACACTGCCAGACTTCAAGAACCCAGTGTCTCACCGGGATACCATATAATACTAAATTCTCAGGTGGGATACCAGATTTTGAAATGTTAGTATCCAACTGGGATACTGGCCAAACATTTTAATCTCGAACACTGCATTATCTTGTTTTTGCAGGTTCATGATCTTGAATTTGCTCAAATCGAAGCCGAAGTGGTCAAGGGACTCCAAGTGGGAAATGCTTCACTTAAGAAGATGCACCAGGTCTGTTATGACTTATTATTATTTATTTTTTTTAAATATTGTGCCAACAATTTCTTTATAGAAATTGTAGAAATAAAATGGCATGTTGAAATGTAAGAAAATAATATATAAAATTTTTACATTATCAGTATCATTACATAATGATGTCCTTGAAAAGGTTATAGTTTTTTTGTTGATTTCAATGACTTGATATTTACGAAACTGCTTATTAAGTGGTAATTTAATTTTATACACAAGAATTGAACATAATCACCTTTAAAAATTAATGCTGTTAAAACTATACAGAGTATTCTTTTCTAGCTGTGAAATGTTTGTTATTAAACTGTCAACAATCATAATATCTGACTATGCACCTCTTAGGAGCAAATTTCACAAAACATTGTAAACCTGATTTTCACATATATGTAAATCTAAGACTAAACCACAATTCGTATTACCACTAACAGTACAACTAATATTTAAGGATGGTCTGTTATTTCTTTTACGTTCATCAGGGTATGAAGAAAAAAAATCATCCACAAACTATGTGAATCGGCAAAGCCGTTGTCACATAAGTTTGCGGATGATTTTTTTGTTTTATACCCAGATGAACGTAAAAGAAAGAACAGACAATACTTATAATTAAATTTGAAAGATATTTACTAATAATAACATTAAAAGTTTACATTTTATGTTGAATTATTTTTTTGGTTAAACAATAATGCTCAGATAAATTACCAATATAAAATGATGTAAAATGATCATTGGGAAATGAATAAACTCCCGTTGCTACGGCTGGACCAATGGGATGACGATATATTGTAATGAATGTAACGGAAATTTAATTATAGTTTAGTATATACATATTTCATGTTCCTTCCTCCTTATGATGCTCCATCTTCTGTAATGTCATTTTCTGCCAGACAGATGTAAATGTACAATAGGTATAACTGCTAGTAGCAAACGTAAACTTACTATGTTTTGTGAAATTGGTTTAGGTGTTAATAAATCACTCTTAAAATTTTCCATGTTAACACTTACTTTTAAAGCTGATTTCACTGGAAGATGTTGAGAGAATCATGGATGAAACACAAGATGGACTAGAATATCAAAGGGTACGTGTTTCCTTTTATTTACTATTTCATTGAAATAAAACAATAACTCACTATTATCAATAAAACTTTGTGCAAACATTAAAAGTTAAAGACAGTAGTAGACCAACATGATAAATTTACATTGAGTATATAGCCACAATTTATTCAATGATGAAAATAAAAGCAACAATGCTAATATTTGTGTTAAGACAAAACAAGACACAGCTTTATTTCAGTTATTGTGACCACATAATCATTGACTAAAACATGATCACGATTACTAATTTTAAAGACAAATTCATAGTGTGCTTCATGTGTTAAATACATGTATACTCAATTTAAACTGGAAGATTTCTCTTTAGAAACAAGGCTATCCTTTTAATACATTTTACATTTTGGTTTGAAATGGATAAATAAAAAATTTCTCATTACGGATTTACTCTAAAATATTCTAATTTAAAATATTTCTTGCTCTTGGACATTTGTGTTGAATAAAAATTGCAGAACTAACTGTCCATGAATAACCGCACATGCCAGTGATAATTATCTTCATTTTGGGTTTTTTCTGTTCCTTTCAGGAAATGGATGAATTGTTATCTGGTGGACTTAGTGAACAAGATGAACAAGATGTCTTGGATGAACTAGATCAAATTGTTAAGGTATGCAATAAACTTTTAATTCATGTTTTCCCAGGACATGAATTAATCAGCTGTAACAAGGTTCGTGTCAAACAAAAATGCAACAATGAAAGTTACCTTTCTTAGATCATGCAGTCTTGCTTTTTATTATTACAAATCAGTGTAAGATATTGTTCATGTGATAATAATTACGCACTATCTATCTAGTTTAATATTGTCATGTGCAGACCGAAGTGGTAGTTTTTTAAAATTTGAATGATGTCGGTATTCGAATTACATCATTTTACATCTCCCTGCAATAAAATAAACAATTCCTTTTTCAGAATGCTAGAAAACATTAAGTGCAACCTTTCTGTTGAAAATGTTTTGTTCAGTCATTAACATATCTAATTGTGTTTGTACAAAGTGTAATTTAAAAGTACCATTAATATGGCCATGAATTGAAATTGCGATAAGACAGGATGTTATATTTGGGCCTATTGTGTACGAAGCCAAACCGAATTTTCGGCAAGTGTCTGTCGTCAACCTGCTACTCTTTCTTTACGGCCCTATGTACAAAATGTCAGTGTCACATCTAGTCAATCCCATTTACTCAGCTCAATCTTTGCTGGTCGTATCAACAATTCAGTCATTGTTGTGAATTTCAACACCTCATTAACCAAAAGCCAAAATCTAAACTACATTGCCGATGTTTCGTTGCTCACTGTGTCGTCGTTTAAGTTTACATGTGATGTATATCACTTGCTGACCCAGTATAACGTGTAGTAGGTCTCGAAATCTGCTTACTTGTATGTTGCGGCTCATCAGATACCAAAACTGTTCCCTCGTTTAATGAAAGTGGTATGACAGGCAAGCTTGTTTAGTATTCTATACGTATGTCATTTCTCAAAAACAAGATGGTTTTAAAACACTGGCTGAAGTTTAATAGCAATGATTGCTACAGGACACTGCAATGTTCATTAAACTATTATTTCTGTTCACAACACCAGGGCTCCCAGATTATGGTAGCCCCACTCCCATGGCTAGTGATATTCAGTGTTGGGCTAGTAAATAACTACTATTGCAATGCCCGACGGCTAGTGAAAAATAAAAATAAATGAAATATTGCAGTCAAGTCTTATTTTGTAAATATGAATATCCTGACCCCACCCCAATCCCCAATTTTTTGTGTTTTAAAGCTCATCTCCCTCTTTAGGTGACATATCTGATTATTACTATTGTTTAGTCAAATTGTATTAACTTAAAGTAAAGTAGGGCTAATGAATTTTTAATTGTGGCTAGTAAATTTTTTTAATCACTTATACCATGGCTAGTGGATTAAAAAAAATGTCTAGAAGCCCTGCAACATGGTTATCGGATGACTAACAAGTGATAATTTGTTATCAGATGACTAACAAGTGATAATTTGTTATCGGATGACTAACAAGTGATAATTTGTTATCGGATGACTAACAAGTGATAATTTGTTATCGGATGACTAACAAGTGATAATTTGTTATCAGATGACTAACAAGTGATAATTTGTTTCACAGGCGAGTCTGCCCGATGTTGCAGCAGGAGAAGGACCACTGAACCTGCCCGACGTTCCAAGCGACAAGATCGCAGGTTTGTATAATTTATTGGATCATATTGACCAATACAAGATTTATTGTCTGCATTTAGATAATTATTGAACGGAGCATTTTGAAATAAAGATCCTCAGAGATGCGATTTCAGTGCAATTTAATGTGTAGTGTGGGTGCTGATTTTTTTTTCAAATAATTAAAATGGATTCTTCAAACTGAGGGGATTGTGGGATCTCTGGATCTGTCGGAGCAGAATTTTAATGTCTCATTAATTTTAAATCTTTATTTGAATCGTTCTGGTTACATATGAGATTTTATTGATATCTAAGAGTGGAATAATTAATATTTATAGCAAAACCATTACATATCCAGAAATGTAATTAAATGCCTAACTTGATTTAAATACATATACTTTACATTGGTCTGCATGATAAATTGATTACCTTAATGAGTGATTGATCTAGGACCAGTCCCAATCAGTGGGCCCATGAAGCCCATGTGCTTATCGAAGAATAGCCCAAGGAGTGGATAATGCTATGGCACAAATAAGGAATGTTTTTAGTAAGTTCATGTTTAAGTATATTTGAACAATGCTTTCTGATACTATACTCATTCTTTCTTTGACAGAAAAAAGACAGAAAGAAACAAGAACTGCGGAGGCATTGGAAGCATCCTGATAGAACGATGTCTGCTAGAACACCATTCAGTGATTGGCAGACGATTGTACATAAAACCAAAACCTAAATTATTTTCTTTTGTATTGATTAACGTGCATCTCCAACCCATTCTTTGACTTCTGTCATTTCCCAGTGAAAAAACAATCCACCTTATGGTAAACATTATAAGACAGATAAAGGGTCGTGCAGTAGAATGGTGTTTCCCCCAAAAAAAAACCATTATGATAGACTTTGCAAACGTCACTTTTGTTTTGTAATAAATCAACAACTGGATAATTATTCAAGTTCACACAGTCTGTTTTGCTAAACCGGTGACTTCAAGAATATAGTAAGAAAAATAAATATTAGTTGGTAGGGATGCACAGTATACATATATTTTGATTCAAAAGGTATATAATATGTATCACAATACACCCTGTTGGCACTGATACATTCAGTAATTTCCATATTTTAAGTTCATTGTCAATCGTAAATGCTGATATCTTGTCTTTGACTGGTTCTCTCAACTGCATTTTTGTGAAAAAGAAAGGGACTGGAGTAACACAGACGTGATCCATCTATTTTGAAGTTTAAAGACTTGTCAACTTTATCATGAATTTTTGTTAGTTTGTTCGAAGCTTTCCTCAAAATGCTGTTTATTGCTGCTATAAATAAGTATGATACGTATTGTGAAACAGGGTATCCATTATATCACAATATATTGGTATACAAAATAATCGTCATACCCATCCCTAGCAGTTAGGAAGTTTAAGGAAGTTAATTTCTGTTCTGTATTGAATGAAATCTGCAACAAAACACCCCAGCACATTTAAAGTACATTTGTAGATATAAAAAAACCAGTCATCTTTTTTTTCTTAGAAATTCAAGATTTTAGTGCTTTTCCTGGTTCTTTAATGAAAAATATTACTGTTAGGCCAAAAATAGATACATAGCTATGGTCTCTCCTCATTTTGACCTCTTCAAAATTTCCCTCAGTAGCTACAACAATGTTGTCTATACTAGAAATAATGCTGAGCTACCTTAAATAACAATATTGTGATGTACTACAACATTGTAGGTCAAAATTAAGTCCTTTGGGGCAAAGTCGAAGTCAACAGATGCAATGGCTTTATGCAAAATGTGATGAACTCATTCTTTACCAAGGCAAATGAATGGGCACCATGACAGATGGATAAAAAACCACAAAAAAAAATGCATACATATACACATATACACACATATACACAGATATATATTCCCACCTTTTCTGTGCAATTCATGCTTTTCCAGAAAGAAAAAACTCTGAAAAAACCCACATCCCTGCATTAGTTCTGGACGATTGCTCCAACCAGAGAGACGTTTGTGTTTTTTTGTCTAACCCCTGCATTTGAAGGACTGCAGTTTTTACTAAGTGTCATTGTGATCACTGTGTTCTAGTGAGGGAAGAAACCAGATGTGTATTGTCCTATAATCAGAAAAAGACATGTTTTTGTTGGTTGAAATGGGACACACCACCTCTCCCCTGTGAGATTGATCCTACAAAATGTAGAAATTTAGTTCAGTATTTTGTGTCATGGTGTGCATGACGTTCTTTTGGTGCTAACAAGGGGTTGGGATATAAAATATACTTTTATTTTTAGAATGTGTGATGCATTTTATCATGGCATTTCAGGGTCGTTCCGTTTCAAGTCACTGTGTATGCTAAACCCCACCCAATTTGATTTTTGATTTTTGATGAAAACGGGTATATATAGAACAACTAGTTAATGACGTCAGATATTTGCTTTATCCTGTGATGGTAAGAATGGGAAATTCTGCGAGGCTCTGCAGAGTGGAATTTCTCATTTAACCTGATCAGGATAAAGCAGATATCGGATGTCATTAACTAGTTATTATCTTATCCTGCAGACCATAAAAATTAAAGGAAAAAGCTATTATTTCCGTTATTTCAGCCACATTGTAGGATGACCTAGAGGTCAGATGAGCCATATTGTAATGTAGTTATGCGTGTGACATCACACGAGTGACGTCAAAAGTTGCATCCTGCTACTATACAGATATGACTTTGCTATATCCATCATCATATTCTATTAATAGAAACGGTGGTTGCAGGATAAATAAGGTTATTGTGATTGAAAAAGCTAATTTTAATTTGATTGGACAAACAGTTAATCAATGGACTAACTTGATCCAGTGAAAAATGTAATGAATTGTTGTACATGTACTGAACTAATTTTCACTTGTTCACGTTATCCCGTAAATTTCTAAACCTGAAGCAGATCATGTTGATAATCCACATTATAAAATTGTGAAGAGCGTTTGTTTGGCGAAATAACTTGTGAACTGGGGTAGGATTTTCTGTCTCAATCTTCACAACTTGTGAAAAAAAAATGGCGGATCAAACACCAGTCATTCATGCAATTATGCGTTGGGGTTTGTGAGACTGGAATGACAATGCAGATTGTCAGTAAATTGCCTGAACACTCTCCACTTGGTGAAGTCATGTTCATAATTTGGATAATAAACTCCACATAAATCTCGTACCGGCCTCGGTGGCGTCATGGTAGGCCATCGGTCTACAGGCTGGTAGGTACTGGGTTCGGATCCCAGTCGAGGCATGGGATTTTTAATCCAGATACCGACTCCAAACCCTGAGTGAGTGCTCCGCAAGGCTCAGTGGGTAGGTGTAAACCACTTGCACTGACCAGTGATCCATAGCTGGTTCAACAAAGGCCATGGTTTGTGCTATCCTGCCTGTGGGAAGCACAAATAAAAGATCCCTTGCTGCTAATCGGAAGAGTAGCTCATGTAGTGGCGACAGCAGGTTTCTCTCAAAATCTGTGTGGTCCGTAACCATATGTCTGACACCATATAACCGTAAATAAAATGTGTTGAATGCATTGTTAAATAAAACATTTTTTTCTTTCCACATAAATCTCAAGGTCTAATGTATGCAATTTCACAGTTTGTTCAGGATCAATTGCCTTGCATTAATATTGTGACTTTTATGTACGTGGATACATTCCAACATACTTTACTGCCATACAATTACAAACATTTGGCTATATGTAGTGTAAAATCACTTCGCTAAACTCTTTTATTATAATCTATATAATACACCCCCCCCCCCCCCCCCCCCAAATTAAAAAAAAAAAATTCATTACATAAGATAGTCTTTTGTGTTCTTTATTGTATGCCTTAAAGTCTTTTTCTTCTTCACTTGTTTTTCCGACTGCATCAATTTGTTTAATGAAATACATTTCACTACAACGCCCAAACCAGGCCTGGTACTTATAAAACTTTTAGAATGTAGACTCGAAACTCATTAGAGTCTGAGACACTAATGTCATGACAACACCATACAAATTTTATGTGTGTGACGTCATTAAAGATTGAGTCTGGACTCTAAACGTTTTATAAGCACTGGCCCTGGGGTCAAATTCACAGAACATTATAAGTTAATGTTTACATGTATTGGCATAGATTTCATGCAGAAAATTACTTCTGGAATATAGATCGAAATATATATATATATATAAATATCCCAAGTTTTGCACATAAAGATAAATTTATGATATGACTGTAAAACAGTACAAATAATACAGTTTGAAATGTATATAATGTATTTTCTTTTGTCCTCAACATAACCTAACTTGCTTACTTAGGTAATTTTTCTACTTGAAATAGACAACAAATACTTGTAAAAGTATGTCAATGCAAAATTACTAAGTTTTGTGGATTTGGCTTCTGAGCACATATTTTTGAAGCCATCTTAGCACTACAAAATTGTAAATCCATCATAGCTTATGGCAAATGCTGAAGTGATGTCATAGCTTACAACGGTTTTAAGATATCTTAGTGATAAGATAGCTTCAAAGATCTGTTGCCAGGAAACTTGTGTACACTGGCTTTTCATTTTGAAATGAAAAAAGTATGTATAATATAATGAATTGTAATATCAAACAAAATATTATTTCATGCAGTGTGTATTACTGAAGTGTCTTCTGTATCAATAAATGTATATATTATCAATTATAATTGTTGTAAAATATGTTTGTTAATGTAGGGCACTGTATTATTTTTTAGTTTGGAGATGCCTAGAGATCTAAATTCTGTCATTCGTAAATTATCCATAGACAGGACAGTGCATACCAAACCTTTTTATGTACCAGTCAGGGGGCACTAAATAAGATAGGAAAAAACATGTCTGTTGAGGGCAATGACTCTGTGCAATTCAGAGCTTTACCACTGAGATGTTCACCCCAGCTAAAAGGTGGCTGACCATGGTATTAAACCACAACACCTGACTTTGGGCAATGAAAATAAGTCAGCTGTCGTAACGAGATGTATTCTCGTTGATTGTGGTGTGCAATTCTCCTTGTAGAAAAGATCGGTTTAGACACAAAATGAAAATCCATTAACAATAATATAGTATAGAGAGGATTCATCACGAGTATTTTTTAATATGGAAAATATCAACCGAGTTTATGTTAATCGGTATTTGTCGAGGTTCTTTGCCTCGACAAATACTGATTAACTAGACGAAGTTGATATTTTACATATTAAAAAACATGAGTGGCGAATTCTATTTATCCTATAAAACTTCTAAAATAACATTTAACATTTTTTTGTTTGTAAATCACAGTACTAAAGTTGCCACCATTGATAATATGACATCATCACGATTAGCACAGATTAGTTTGACGTCACGCATTTTAAACAAATCTTTGAAAACGTTATGCTCAGGTACACGGGTCTTGTTGGCATGTAAGCAAATGACACATCACCTTGAGATTTTGCAAATTTGCATACCATTATTAACCAGGTGAGTAAAGCAAATTATCACATGGGTTTATGACATGCATATCATGGGTAAGTTATAGGATAAATAATATATAATAAAATTAAATGGTAATAAATATTTTATTCTTTTATTTGACAATTACCAAACATATGCAATACATCAACTGTTAATCAATTCCACTGACTGAAGGTAAATATGCATGAAATTTTGCAGAACCAGGGCTTGCTCTGGCATTCGCATTTGCCATTTGCAAATTTCGAAAGCAGTTGGCAAATTTTATTTTAATTTGGCAAAATAATTTCATGTAATACCGGTAATTGACATTTTTTAAAGAAAATAACTGTCGATTTCTGTAATTTTTAAAGTTTAATAGACAATTTGGCGAAATATTTTGCTCATCCAGAGCTAGCCCTGAAAACCTCACTGTGCTGCATTAAGTTTGAAAATATCCATTGATGGTTTCACTGGATATTGTAGGACATGGTGCACTGTTCATTGTGTCTGTTCATCATATGATCACAGAATGCAGAAACCTGAACACAGCAGTTATAATAAATAAATCACTCTTTGACCAACACTGCATGCCGTCTTTCCACACTTCATTTTATAAGCACAATACCCAAGTAATGTTGTCATCCCCAGGCCTGTGTGAGGCAGTAGTGTAAAACAAGTTTTCCGTCACTTCCAAAACACTGAAATAAAAATATAGAAGGAGCCAATACTCTGAGAGACTACTGAAGAAAAAACTGTGTATATTGCATGTTTAAAACATATATTCATGAGTGGTGTTTTGGTATGTTAAGAACAAAATTTCATTCCATAAAAGCTGAAACTTATTTAACCAATATTTATTTTTCATGATCCAAATTAGAAAGGAAATTAAATAAATTTGTCTTGGTAGTTTCTTTTGGACATCAGTATAGATTGACTTTCCTGTATTTCTGTAATACATAAACCCTAAGTATTAGTAGTCTTTAAATTTCCCAATGAGCTAAGAATTGACTCTGGGTTTGAGTTAATACTAAGATGTGAACCCAGTACCTATGAGTTTAAAGGTAGAGTAAACTCAAACAAGAGCCTTGTGTTGGAAAGATGCATACCCGGACCACCAACACATACTGACATTTTAACAAATGAAAAACGCATAATTTTAGAGTTAATAAAAAAACATGATTATTCATGCTAACTGGGGGCAGCCATTTTGTTTCGTTTTTGTGACGTCCGGTGGTATAGCTTGAGGCGAAGTGACGTCAGCTCCGTCCATCTGCTCTATGCACAGTGTAAACAAACGCTCTAATTTACATGGCACTTCGCTTCATCCACCTGACTTGTAAAACAACATAAATGACTCGATAGTATAATAAACTATTTAACTAACTAAATATATTTCAATTTGCATCAATAGAATGAAATGGAGTTATAGTATTTTTCTTTTCAAAAAAATCCAAAGAAAAAAACCGCATATTATTAAGCCTATTGGTATGCTACGTTCGAGCAAAAACGACCACTCACGATACCCAAGTGATAATTTTCTTTGGGACTACGTAATTGGTCAGTTTTGTGATTTTAGATGGGAAAGTCTGCTTAATCAAGGGTTTTACAGAACAGAACAGAACTTTATTTCTCCTAAGCCGTTACACAACGGCATATGGGGAATATGAAATAACAATATTTGACAGTGACAAGATGTGTTTTACAGGAGATAATATATATGTATACAGTACAATACACATATGTAATAAATTCACAATGTAATATGCAATGGTATTAACACAGCTATGTATGGTGTGGGACAATCATCATACTGCACCTGCAAAAAAATATATGCAAACACTCATACATATATACGTATACACATACATACATACACATACATACACACACACACATACATATATACACACACACATACATATTCGTAAACAAACCGATAATGGATAGTGTATATATTTTAATTTGTAGGCAGCTGTAGTTTTAGGGTTTATGGAATTTGTCAATAATTTCTTTTATTAATTTGCATAGTTTCTTAAGGGCACTTATTTTATTATTAGTCATCAAACGCTTATATTTCAGCATACTGGGTTTAATATAATAGTATGGCTTTAACAATGAGTGACGTAAATTTACGAAAAATGTGCAGGTGAATAAATAGTGAAATTCATCTCCTATGTCATTTGTATTGCATAAGGTGCATGTTCTGTGTTCCACTGGGGTGTTGTTCCAGCACCCTGTTTCAATAGGCATATAATGGTTACAGAATTACTTACAGTAATAAAGCAAGACTGCTGAACGATTACGATTAGAGGGATATACGTGCGGTTAACACACAATACCCTGTGATCTTAATAAAAAAGGCACGTGTTTTTTTAGTGTGTCTAGACACAGTGTCTGGGGACTGTCGAAATATACACTTGCCAATCAGGAACCACAGGTACAGGCAACGGAAAGAAAAGACCAATTAACTAAGAAAACACTCCGATTATTATTTCAGTACGTGGGTTAATTTATGTACAAACCATAATAGTTATTTTAACACTTTGACAATGGTGGTTTATTTTGTATTAAAAGTAATATATAATTGTTGCTGGCTTACTGGGTTGACTATTAGTACAGAATATTGCGATGCATCCGCAAAAATCAGGTATGTTTTGTTTCTTCAGTTCGAAGACTAATTCCTGACGTGACACGTTAGGTATTACGTAACCACCAGCTCGCCAGATGGGATGGTACAAAATGGCTGTGCCCGTTATATATAATAGCCGTCACATTTAACCGTTTTATTAATGAACTACACGATTATACTTGTTGATATTAAGCAATAATGTGCATTATATATCGTTGAATATGCATACCAGGTCAAATGCCTTGATTGTCCCTTCCTTTAAGTCTGATGGCTTTATTGGCAGAGATTTTTCATTCATAAATCTCTGGTAGAGAATATCCAAGGCTCAAAATAGCGACTTATGAAAAGCCAATAGATGTCAAGTTCAAGGTGAAGTTTTTTTGTTTAACAACACCACTAGAGCACACTGATTTATTAATCATTGGCTACTGGATGTCAAATCATTTGGTAATTTTGACATACATGTACTGTATAGTCTTAGAGACAAAATCCGCTACATTTTTCCATTAGTAACTATTTTAGCTCATGAACATTTTATATTTGAATTCCATAATGCTAAAAACAACATCCTATTTATTTTCAAATACTATCTCAAATCCACTCTGTCCGGCACTCTGTTATTTCCAGCAGGCCATATTTTGTTTCACCTGCTATTGTAAAAACATTAACAGCTGTATTATTTCGAACACTGATATATCTTTTCATTTTTTTTGTATGTGTTCTAACTGGCATCATTAAATAATACTTACATCAAAAAGAACTCCAACTTCTGTGTCAGGTGAGGGAGAGAATGTCTGATTAACATAGAAGAACTGGAAGACAAAGAAGAAAATGTCAATACCACAATTATCCCAAAACAGTGAACTCTGGTTTTTAAATTTTATAAATTTAATATTGTAAATATTGAACTGACAGTAAAATGTGCCAGTTTTCAAAACATATATATATATACTTAAAATCTGTCAAATAATATTGACAAGAAAAACAAATATAATGAAACATTTAAAAAATTATAATAAATTATATTAAAATTTTATCATCGCATTTTTCATTATTTGATTATAATAATGCTAATGAATAAAGGAAAGGAAAAAATCTTCTTGTTTAACAAGTAAAGCACTCGCTTGATACATAGTCGGTTTGGGATCGATGTCCGTTAGGCTATTTTTCGTTCCAGCCAGTGCACCACGACTGGTATATCAAAGGCTGTGGTATGTGCTATCCTGTCTGTGGGATGGTGCATATAAATGATCCCTTGCTACTAATGGAAAAAATCCACTACCGATTCCAGTCGGGCTGCTGGTGCTCCCTTGCACTTGCCAGCGCGGGCGGTCCCCTCTTCCACACACCCCAACCCTTTTCCTGGATGAAGGAGCCGGCCATGGCCGGCAGCTGCCCCCAGATCAGGCATGCACTACAACAGCTTGTTCTGAATGTGCATGTAAAACCCTATGACATGACATGACAATGAAAAAATTGAGCAGGTTTCCTTTCTATGACTATATGTTAAAGTACCCAATGTTTGACATCCAATAGCCGATGATTAATAAACTTTTTTTGGTTTTGTATTACATCATTTAATGTCCAACAGGACTCGCCTGATGTACGATAGGTGTGGGATCGATCCCCATTGTTGGCTGCATTGGGCTATTTCTCGTTCAAAGGCTGTGGTATGCACTATCCTGTCTGGGAAAGTGCACATAAAAGATCCCTTGCTGCTAATGGAAAAATGTAGTGGGTTTCCTCTGAAAGACTGATGCATATAAAAGGGTGTGGGATTTTGCTCAGTCGGTTCAGTGCTCGTCTAAGGTGCTTGTGTTGCAGGGTCAAACCACCTTGGTGTGGGACAAAACAGAGGCTGTTAAAACACTGTTAAATTACGTTATGGTAGTTTTATCGTCAGTCGCTTTTTCATACACACAGCTGATCAGGAGTATTTTTTATGTGTGGAAAAAAAAAGCGTGCCTTTGGAAATAGCGGAGATAGGTGGTGTAAAATATTGTTGGGTGCGGATTAAATAAAGGAGGGCGGCAAACAGACACATAATAAACAGTGAACCATGTCCTATAAGATCTAGTGAAACCATCAAAGGATACTTTAAAATTTAATGCAGCACAGTGAGCTTAAATGGAGCAGCAAGAACACTGTCAATGTGCTCTAATGATGGCATTAAACAAAACAAACTTCTTTTTTTAGTGGTGTCCAGCATATGGTTATATTGATACTTGGTTTAGATAATGTGACAGAAAACCAGCAGTTGCTACAATGGCTACTCCTACTGAATAGCAGCATAGGATCCTTTATGTGCACCTTTCCATAGATGGGAAACTATACCAATCATGGTACTGGTTGGGACAGAATAAAAACCTGACAGGTCAACTGAAGGCAGTGCCCTTGATGTTACAGCCCATCACACCTCACACAAGAGCTACCACTGAGCTACATCCTACTCCTTTTATTAACAAACAGGCACATGTGCAGTGGGAAGGTCTTGGGGGCCGAACCCCTGCTCATATTGAATTTTTCTTTTTAAAATACTTTTCCGGGGAAGCATGACTAGACTCCCCTCTAGGATCTCTGCTCGCTGAACTCTAGATCTCCCCCTTGCATAAATTCCTGCATATGCACCTGATAAAGGCTAAAAGTCAACATATATAAGTATAATAGAACATTGGGACTTACAAGTGAATCTGAACGGTCTAACTTCATCAGCTTTTTAATAAACTCACACACCCAACTTATCTTCTTGGTACGAAAGACAGCCCACTTCTTTGTTTTTAAAATTGGGGCATCTCCAGTAGCTTTCAACAAAACATCAACTAAAACAGAAAAATCAAATAATCTAAACACAGGTTTAGCTAATTTGCACTTACATTTACACACAGAAAAAGCACACTAAGATGTAATTTTGAAAGAAAATACCACTTTCTGAATATAGTATATTAATATTAATGAAACCCCTGCATAAAAAACACATGGCATGCACATTAATGATCAATTATAATATAAAAACTCAGAGAGAGATTAGAATGTATTATCACACTAGGAATAGGATTCATGATCCTGCATTGTTAGCACACACACTATCATATCAAGCTGTGTGTTTTATTCACAAGAATATTGTCAATAAATTAAAACGCCCCTTCAAAAATACACCGATTCTTATTATATTCAATAATATTGTAACCTTTTTCTCCTTTCGAGCCTTTGTCGGTTTTGGGTTTTGACTTCGCTACTTTGGGGATCTCGTCGTTTTGTGAGCTTTCTGTTGTTTGGGTTTGATCGCTGGACGAGGTGTTTGTACTTTTAGCATCTATCTGCAACTGATTTTCATCGCTTCCTTTGGAATCTGAAGCGGCTTCTTCCGCATCAGACATATCTCAAACTGGACAGGTTTTCTATTACGTTCCGCTGTTGTGGTTTGTTTAGACTTAAATTCCTCCAGTTAGAATCCTAATTGTATGCTAGTTGCGTATGTGGGTATCTATGCACTTTTAAAGACCAACAGTACATAGCAGTGCTAATTAAATGTTGTTATCCTTTACATTTACACACTTTTCCACTATTATAAAGCAAATATATAGCAAAATATCTTCCTACATCAGTGCTAAGGTATATTTCTTACAGAGCCGTTTATAATCACTGAAATCAAGCATTACTTATATTTTATTGTTTAAATTATCCATTTCCGTACAGTGTTTTTGGTTATCCCGTTGTTTCTAATACACAAAATGCATTTTTCATAGTTTTAAAAACGCGCGTGCGTCCGAGAAGTAACGGTTATGGAGTCGGGTTTTAGTATATTTAAAAAAATGTGCCTTGGTGCGAATTTCAACTGCAACAGTTTAATATTTGGTGGTCCGAATCGTACCATATTTCAGTCTTTCCAGGATTTTATGAAATAGCCTAAATTAACTCTTCATTGTTTTTACTTTTACTTAGTTCTAAACAATCTACTTATGTTACATCCACACCCCACACCCCCCCCCCCCCTCTCTCTCGCTCTCTCGCTCTCGCTCGCTCTCTCAACCCACCTTTCAAAGAAACTAAATTCAATGTTCAAGGACTTCTCAAGACTATTGTTCTCTCATCTTATATCATCTGGCCCAAAGTTGACATTTTTGCTTAGAAGAGGGACATAACTAACTAATGATTTTGTTTCTCAAATAATAAAACATTTCGTCAAAGTAAAATAATATTTTATACAGGTAGTCAATTTAATTTAGGTCATATTATTTTTGAATAGCCAGACAATACAGTAAAACGCCTCTAAACTGGACCCTCAGTAAGCCTACACCAGAATTCTCTCAAAACCAGGCATTTTTCAGTCCCCTTTTAAAAGTCAATATAATGTACTAAAAATAACCTCTCTAAACTGGATTACCCTTAAACCCAGCCTTTGTGCTTGGTCCAGTTTAAGAGAGGTTTCACTGTATATTCCAATATGAACTGATCCCACAATCCCTCTCTGCCTGCTCCACTATACATCAAACACTGTTTACTGAACTGTTTGCACTCCAAATCTGAGACAAAGCCAAAACACACAATATTTCAACAGTTTATTAATACTTTTGTATTAATCCAAAATAATAACAACATATTATTTTCAGACAGTATCACAATACTTATTTAAAATAAACACATGCATTGATGCAATCATATCATTTTAGAAAAGAATACAAGTACAATATAATTAGTAAAACCATACACAGGAATTTAGTTTCAGTAAAAGTCTGCAGAAATGCTTGAATTGAAAATAAAATAAAACATTTATAATTAATCATTGGTTTAAACATTCTGCACAGGACGATGGGCAATCAAGTTGTAAATTGCGCGTGTGCAGGAAATTATGCAGGGGTGTCCAGATTGGTGAACAAAGTTTATACAGAGGTTGATTCATGCTTCCCCGGAATATATATATATATATATATATATATATTCATTTAATGAGCAGGGGGGGGGGGGGGGGGGTTGACCCCTGAAAACCCCCTGCATATCTGCCTGTATTAAGTATCTATTATACGGTCTTGTGTAAATTAGCAACTCTCAATTAGATTTCCAATACCAAAACATTCAGTCAAGTGTAACAATGTAATGACTGCTGATTGATGTTTTACTTTCATTTCACCAATTCAGAAATATAAGTCAGTGTAAGATGTCTGCATATACATAGCTTGACAGGCTTATGAGCTTGATACAACTAGAAGATGATGAAACAAAGTTAACACGATAAAAGCACCAGATCATACTCAAATATTCAATAATAAAGTAATTTAAATTTTTTGACATTTAGTTAGGTCTTGTGTCAGAAAATAATTTGAGGGTATGTAATAAAAACAAAACAAAACAGATCATAACTGCTAATACTAGGTCACGTAGGTGGTCATGGGTTTGAAATCTGTTGAAACTGAACACTGCCTTTAATGCGCTTTGACAAATTATAAACAGCAGTTCTCTTAATATTATTATTTATAAAAATTATAAAAACATTTATCATCCATTAAAGGCTTTCGTAGGCACTATAATTAAGGTCATCTCCTGCAATATTCTCCAAGGAGATACACTTCTTTTGCTACATCACTGTATGTTTCAGTGCAAAACCTATCATTAGTGACGTCACGCCACGTCGTTCTGCTAGTAAACGAGTCTACTGCTGCCAAATATAGTGACATTCAACCCACATTACTGACCTTGTTTACAATTTTGGTAAATGAAAAGAATGATAATGGATGAAAAAAAGAATACCCCCCTCGTGTCTTGTGATATCATAATTTATCATTACTCTTTGATATAGAGAATAACTAGTTAACGACGTCAGATATCTGCTTTATCCTGTGAAGGTAAGAATGGGAAATTCTGCGAGCCTCTGCCAAGCGGAATTTCTATTTCGGCCTGAATAGGATAAAGCAGATATCCAACATCAGTAACTAGTTATTATTTTTATCCTGCAGACCATAAACATTAAGGGGAAAGCTATTATTTCTGTTATTTCTGCCACATTGTAAGATGACCTAGAGGTCAAATGAACAATTTTGTAATATAGCTATACATGTGACGTCATAGGAGTGACATCAAAAGTCATAATCTGCTAGTATACGTTTATGATTTTGCTTTAAGCGCTCATCATAAACTGTCAATAGAAAGTGCTTGCAGGATAAAAAAAAAAGGTATAAAAATCCTCGGCAAGCCTCAATTTTCATACTGTGCTGATAAATCATGATATCACAAAGACACTCGGGAGTATCCTTTATATCTATTAATTTCCAAGATCTTAAGGTACGCAATTGTACCTTTCATACTCAGTGATAGAAACCGTTTTGGTTCTAATTTCCCTAAATTCGGTGGATAGATTCAAATTAAGTTAACATTTTTATTCCTAACAATATCCACTAGTACACATTTGGTTTCCAAGTACATGTAGTTGTGAACTAAACTGTTTACATTTGCAGTCATTTTTAAAATAATATTCATCAATCGTTCTTCTGAATGAACTGAACAATAAACAGGCCTGTACTTATAAAACTCTAGAGTTGATGCTTTAATAAAGTACTGACGATACAAACAGCAGGTAGTGGAAGTTTATATTATTGTTCACAAAACAGAGCGACAGATAGAGTGACAAAGAGAGTGAAAGGGGGAGAGAGGGGGAAGTGGAAGGAAGGGAAGAAGAGAGAAAAGAAAGAAAGAGATGTAGGGAAGGAGAGAGAGGGGTTAGGAGAGAGTTTTGAGTCTAGACTGTAAAGGTTTTTAAGCAGTAGGTACGGTTAGTGTTTCGGAAATGACAAACAATCTCTTCATTTAATTTTTAATGATTTCAGTTTTTGCACAAAGAAAGATTCTAGAATTTCTGCACACTGATACACTGCAGATTCACTTGGGTTCTTTAATCGGCAGTTGTGAAACATGGTCGTCATGTCGTGGACAAACTCACTCAGAGTTTCGTAATGTTTTAAAACCAGTCTTCGTTCCACTAAACTTAGATCTGAAATAAAAATACAAAAGTCATCTTTATTAGACGATAAGGGAGAGCACCCTCTTAATTTTTTTATTATTGAACATGAACTATTTTGACATTGTAATAATAACTTTATGCAAATAAAACAAATGATAATGATAAAAAAATTATTAAAAAAAATTAAATTAAAAATGAGTAACTTTATATGAAACAAACACCACTACAGTAGTATTCTCCAATGTCTTTCAACCAGATTAACATAAAGATTCAACACGAAGACAGGTAAACACTGCAGGTGTAAAACACACAGCATGATGGAGGAGGGGGGGGGGGGGGGGGGGGGGGGGGGGGAGGTGCAGCCACTTCTAAGACATATTTGAAATTGTATACTTTTAAACTGTATCCTAATCAGACACAAGTGATTATTTTAGATATCATTGATTTCAATAGCCGTATCACAGTATCCTAACTGCACGCGATAAATTTAGTCAAGTGCATGGTACAATACTGATGAGAATAGTTTCTATATTTCTCACACGACACGAGTGACAAAAATGTATTAACCAATCAAACAAGTTTTACTTGGCAGCTTCAACTGCCGATAACAATTTCAAAATGAAGACTATTGTTATGGTTGGGTCTGATTAGGATATAAATATTATCACATTGCTCGCTTAGCACGCATCCAGTTAGGTTTCAGGTTTAGATGCAATTTCCTGGCATCCTGAAGATAAATTGGGAGTACGGTATGTGAGATAAATGTAGATTTGAAGAGAAATGTCTGATCTCGATGGCAGGATAATATTGAGCATGTCAGATATGATTTCGAAAATTACCAGGATCATCAGTTTGGTGGGGGATCAACCTAGTTATGGAGTTGAAGAACACTGGTACACTTCCAACTTTTTTGTCACTTTTGCATAACTGGCAATATGTTGTATTACTTTAAGGACATGCAAATGAACATTATAGTTTACTTCTAGATGTTGTTATGAATGTGTTAAATTTTTTAATAACAATATATTTTTTAAATGCAAGAACAATTAACATACCTATAGTTTGTGTTTCAATAAGAGCACCATTGGGATTTTCTGCTGTGACATTTGTAGCTTTCAGTGTTTTTGCCATTTTGTGATTCTAAAATAAAATAATATTGATACTACATATTACTAAACTGTAGTAAAGACTAAACTGATTTATTAGCTACATAAAAAATTAGAAAAGTTAACTAATTTATTATATTAATAGGTAAACTGTAAATAAAATTGTGAGCAACAATGTACAGTAAAACAACTTATAATATTTTTATCATAATAGTATTAAGACGTTAATATAGTTTGAGCTAATACAAACATTGAGACCAGAAACACATCTGACACACATTGTAACCTAAATTTTAAATGAATAAGCAATTTTACTTGCTAAAATAAAGCTCTGTTAGCCTGGAAACATATTACAATGGCAGCAAAGTCATCAGTCCCTTTAACAAAATCTCCAGTCACTGTCGTTTACATACTTGTAAATTACAAACTAGATCCCACAGCCTCTCGTAGTCGCAATCATTCAAGTAGTGTTTCCTCTTCGTTGTTTTCTTTCTGGACAGACAGTGTGGACATGTGTAGGAATCTATTCTTTTTGCCATTTTTTCAGTGACGCCTACACAACTTCCATGGAACCATCCCTGACATTGATCACAGCCTACGTAAAACCTGAAACATTGCAAGTTAGAACGAACATTCTGAGAGTACTGCTAAAGCAGTACATGTACTTGTCTCATATCAAACCAACAAATTTTCACATGTTCAAAATTCAACAATTCGAGTCAAACAAGCATTCTGAGAGTACTGCTAAAGCAATACATGTCCAGGGTTTCTGCCAGAGGGTAAAATGGGTATGGTGCCATACCCAAATTGTTTGCAGATTTTATATTTTTAAGTTAACCGTTTGACATAATTATGATTGTTTTAACCCTAACTCATTTTCTTTCTGGGGGAGGCCACTCATATCCCCTGTTGACAGTGGTTGCATTCAGCACACACATTGTAAATATTAAATTCCATAGCGCCATACCCAAAAATTTCTTTCTGGCAGAAACCCTGATGTCTCCTTCTGGGTTTAACCAATTTTCTTATCTCCTAGGTTTAAGGGCCCTAAAAGTCCAAAATGAGCAAATCCCCAAGAAAGTCAAACTTGATTTGTATACACATAATTCCAGCTCATTATCTTCAGGTATTGTGAAGGAAAAAAGACCAGAAAACTATATGTAGGAAAGGGTCGACCAGTAGGGGACTAAAAATACTGCAAGGGTGTTTGACATCACTGCCATTGCTAAAATGAAAAGGAAGGAATGTTCATTTATTTGCACTTTATAAATAGGAAAGGATAAGGAATATTATTTACATCTCATTAATACAGCACTGCTTGGAATGGAAGGCCCGAACATGTTTACTAAGGGGTATTGTTACCATGATGGGGTGGGATCTAGCTCAGTCAGTGGAGTGCTTGTGTCGCAATATCGAACCACCTCTGTCGATTCTTTCAACTGATGGGGTTTTTTCTCGTTCCAACCAGTGCACCACAATTGGTCAAAGGCTGTGGTATGTGCTTTCCTGTCTGTGAAAAAGTGCATATAAAAGATCCCTTGCTGCATTAGGAAAAATGTAGTGGGTTTCCTCTGATGACTTCATGTTTGACATCCAATAGCCGTTGATTAACACTTAACAGGGCTAGCTCTGGCACTCGCCAAATTTGACAATTGCAAATTTTGAAAGTAGTTGGCGAATTTTATTTTGGTTTGGTGAAATAATTTCATGTAATAATTGACATTTAGAAAATAACTGACAATTTTTTAAGTTTAATAGACAATTTGGTAAACTGTTTTGCTCACCCAGAGCTAGCCCTGCTTAATGTGCTCTAGTGGTGTCATTAAACAAACTTTTGTTACCATGATGTGGAAAAGAAGAAAGACTTTTGTCATCCACAATAGTAAGATACTATTGGAAAGTAGAAAAGAAAAGGACTATATGCTTAATCAGCACATGTTAAACAACAGGCCAGAGGCCTAAATCACAAAGCTCTCTTAGGCTCTGCTAGATAACAAGTCTTTTAGCATTGCACTGCGAGATCGCAAAGTTGCCAGTTTAGTGAATTAGGTCCCTGGTTTATAAGTATTTTACCATCAACATGTTAATATATACCAGCCTTTGATGGCTGAGATGAGAAAACTGATGAGTCCATAAAGAGTAATCAATTCTATGAGCCATCTTATTTCAAGTGAACACCAGTAACAAGATACTGCCAGATAGTTGTGTACTGTAAACCACTGCGACTGAGGTAATAATCAAATATAAATCACTCTTCTCCCTGTCATAACATTTTATTTTGTTTATCTTTCTTCCACTGTTTTCAGTAAAATGTAACAAAAGATTTTTGTTTCTAACCCAAAACCTCTAGTAAATCAGGATTCAGTAAAATTATTTTTTTAAGCATGACACCATAGACAACATGACCTACTTTCCGTCGTCAAGTGGTGTTTTACAAATACAGTGTAACTGTTGATACGTGGAATCCTGCTGCTCCTTACACTCGTTACAGAGGAACGCTTCAATAACCTGGAGCTTCATGTTAGTGATGCCGACACACGACCCATGGAACCAGGAGGAACAAAGGTCACAGTCCACATACAGTCTGCAAAACACCACATCTGTCGGTGAACATCAGTGTTTATTATCAATATAATTCAAAATAAAGTGTTATCATAATTTTACTGACATCTATAGTCAGGCCCATCTTTCTACAAAAATATTTTTTGTAAATAATTTCACTTTGGTTTGACGTAAGAAGAAACATAAAGTGTTTTGGAAATGACAACAAAATACTATTTTTGAGTGCAATTTAGAAAACAATCGGCTTGTAGTAAATTCCATAGTAAGCCTATGAAAAAAAGGGAAGGACTATAGGGTTGTGCCCATGTCAGTTTATGTTTGTATTGTCTGTTTTGTGCCTATAGCTTTGGCAAATAAACTAATTTGATTCTGGTGCCAGGCATGGTATCCTACCACTACAAACTACCACCTGCCACTTGCAACAAATTTAGGCTTTTTTGCCAGCCACTAATAATATATCTTGTCTCAATAATTAATATTTAAATATTCATGACCATCTATTTCCCTAAATATTTTGTAACCGTCTGATGCTCACTTTTGTTCAGTACTAAATACTGTCTGTGACAAAATGAAATTGTAACAAATGCTTATTTCTGAAGGTTTAATTGCACAGGAAAAATGTATACATTTTTTATCAGATAATTTTCAATCTAAAAATATCAGAAACTGTCTAAACTAAAAATGGAAGATTTAAAACCCTGTTAGGACAGATCTTGTTTTAAGATTTTAATAATAATTAAAACCAAACCTTTTTAAGTTGATGATTTTTTCGTTCCGACCAGTGCACCATAACTGGTCAAAGGCCCACGGTATGTGCTTTTCTGTCTGTGGGAAAGTGCATATAAAAGATCCCTTTCTGCATTAGGCAAAATGTAGCAGGTTTCTTCTGATGAATATGTGTCAGAATTACCAAATGTTTGACATTCAATAGCCCATTTGGCTATTTCTTGTTCCAGCCAGTGCACCACAACTGGTATATCAAAGGCCGTGTTATGTGTTATCCTGTCTGTGGGATGGTGCATATAAAAGATCCCTTGCTGCTAATCGAATAGAGTAGTCCATGAAGTGGCGACAGCAGGTTTCCTCTCTCAATACATGTGTGGTCCTTAACCATATGTCTGACACCATATAACCCTAAATAATAAATGTGTTGAGTGCATTGTTAAATAAGACATTTCCTTTCTTTTAATAGCACATGATTAATAATCAATATGCTCTAGTGGTGTCATTAAAAAAAAAGAAAAAAAAAAAAAAAAAAAAGTTGACGAGAACATTTCATTATCCATTCATACTTTACCTACCCAGTTTCATCGATGGGATTTTTACATATGGAACAAAACTGTGAATCAGACTCGTGCAGCCGTTGTCTTTTCTCATCCTCTCTCTTCAAAAATTCATGTTCTCTGATTATATTATTTACCTCCATCTAAAATGAAAAATAATGTTCCATGGTTAGAATGTATAGAATGTACAAACTATTTTAAGTTACTATTATAATTCACACAAAGAGTAGTGGGGTTTATCAACAGAAAATAAGGGTACAAAGATCTACCTATGACATTCAATGAACAAACTAGTATATATGAATATTCAAAATATGATGTTTAGAAAATCACAGAATGTATTCAGCTTAGTTCAGTTAAGTAAATATGACATTGGAATTTATCAAGCTGCATGTTTATGCTAACATTTTATGAATAAGAGCACAGGAGTGTAAAATGTTGCACTGAATACTCAGTAAATCACAAAATAATGCTAAAATAAAGTCTTTGCAGCATGTCCCCCCCCCCCCACCCCCCACCCCCACCCCCATTAACACATTAATCTGGACATGGTGACCATACAGGCATAATATAGATGAAACAGATCCAGGATTCTGAAAAGGAGGGGGTCACAAAATACTTAATAGGGCAATTTGTTTGTCTAAGGCAAATGAGCCAAGCTTCCAAAGGGAACAATATTTGTAAGTGGTTCTGGGACATGTTTTAAAATAAAGATGCCCAGGGACATGTTTTCAGGGCAATCTAGTGTTTATATTGTGACTGAAGAATTAAAAAAAAAAAAAAAAAGTCATTAAAAGGGGCACTTAGAAACCCTGCGAACCCCCTCTGGATCTGCCAATGACAACAGCAGATTCTGTTTACAGATTTGAATAGTAAAAGCAAAGGCTTACATTAACTTCTTGCTGAATTTTTTTCTCTAAATTGGACTTCTTTTTCATAATGGCAACTTTCAGGCAGTTTTTGTGCCGATTAAGCAAAGCAGTAACACTGACAGGTTTCTTCCTTGGTGGTAGTCTCCAGTAACACATCATCTTCTCTTCTTGTCTTTGACAGCTGAAACAAGAATAAAAGTGACATCATTGACAAGCATTAATCTGAAACCATTTAAAAACAGAAGCTGAATTTATCTTTAAAAGCTGAACAAACTACACTATACCTATTTCATTTCAACTTAATTTCGTGCTTATAACCACTGATGCCATATAACCACTGATGCCATATAACCATAAATAAAATGTGTTGAGTGCGCCGTTCAATAAAACATTTCCTTCCTTCCTTCCTACTTATATCCAATTAAGGTTCAAGCACGCTGTCCTGGGCACATACCTCAGCTATTTGGGCTGTCTATCGAAGTCAGTGGGTTATTAGTGGTTAGCGAGACAAAAGTGGGTGTACCGTAGTGGTTTACACCTACCCATTGAGTCGTTAAAACTCACTCTGGGTGGGAGCCGGTCCCGGGCTGCGAACCCAGTACCTACCCGCCTTATATCTGATGGTCTAACCATGATACCACTGAGGCCGGTCACTATACCTAAATAAAGATCCTGTTTCAGCATTTCAGATGAAATCCAATCTACTTTGTGAGAATCATTTTGCACCAAGTTCAAATCAAATAAAAAGCTGAAAAATTACATTCCTTACAATGTGCTACGATTCTAAAGTCTGCAAAGTGCTGTGAACTATAACAACTTGATCATAAAATAAGTTATACCCACTATAATCAAAAGGAGTGAATAGATAATAAAAATGAGATCATCATCCAACTAAAACTCTAATGGTTATCATATAAAGCGCTCACCTGATGCACAGTTGGTCTAGGATCGATCCCCGTCGGTGAGCCCATTGGGCTATATCTTGAAAATGGGAGGCTAAAGTACCTAGGAGACAGAGGCTAAAAACGTAATGGATTTTCCTGCATAGTTTTTGGTTTTTAAGTCTACAATTCCTGAGGAAACTACTTTTTACACACAGTGTCAGCACATAAAAGTTAGATATTTTCAAGTAAATTATGTGATCAATTAATCTGTAATTATTTATCCCAAATTAATGTAAAAATAGCTAATTGGAGTGAGGTGGGGGAGGTTCAAGGGGGCAAAACACCCTGTTCAAAGTTAATTTTATCTTTTTCAAAAACATATTTTTCAGGAGCATGACTTGAACTCACCTGCCTAGAAACTTCACTTGACACAGCCTTTACCCTCCCCCAGCATAACTGGACATTTAATACAGATTGTTCATATCTTACTTGCTCTTGGTGAAACTTGAAGCTACTGTCAGACCATTCTCTGTTGCCCATATGTTCTTTTTTAATATACAGGGATGAACAGCTGAAAAATAATTTTAACAGTAAAACGTGAAATGTTTTTTGCCCAAACCTATATCTACTACAGTCAAACTTGTATATAACAACAAGACCATAACATATTTCACTATAAAATCTCATTATTAATTGTTGTAACAGTTTGATTTCCTTTGTCAATTCCAATAGCCCCAATACTTTCTAGCACTTAAACGATCTTTCTCCGACTTTCTGATAACTTCTACTCATTGTTCTAAGTTACGGCAGAACGATTTAGTATTAGTAAACGTATATTTGTTTACGACAATAACATCATATGATAATATCAAAATAAGTATTTTCTTTGTCAAGTCGAATCAAATCGCCAAACTTTCCAGTCAAGTGACACAACAATACAGAAAACAATGTGATTTACTAAAAATTAAGTGGGAAGAATTTGAATTTTTTTTTTTTTAAATAATATTTTGGGGCCGCTAATGTAGGTTCAGACCTTATTTTTGCTGAAAAATAGTGGCCGCTGGCCGCATTGGACAGGTGGCCATTCTACAGAGGTCAAATAAAGAAAGCAATGTGTTGGGGGGTTTCAGGGTAGCCTTTATGGGCAGGTGGCCATTATATAGAGGTGTCTGTTAGACCAAGTTCTACTGTAGTTAAATTATATTACTTAATTAAAAAAAGACGGTCATCATGTTTTACCCAGAGCCCTCAAAAGTACCCGGTCTCCGGCGGCAAATCGCCGTCTGAAACAGCTTTTGCCGCCGCCTACTTTTCGTTGATGGTAAAAAAAAAAGTGCTTTCTCTTCTTTAATAAAGTCTCCTACAAAAGGGATCCAAACAAGGTGCCCCCTGCTATCATCACCGTTGTAGCCTGCTACTTCTTAAACTATTGAGGGCGCTGTTTACCAGGCCTTTGGATCTCACTAATTTGGGTACAGCAGGCTTTTTGTCCGTTCCAAGCACACCAATGTCTTTTTAGTGCAGTAATGTTAATAATAGCTGGAAAGGAGTTCAACATATTCAGAAATGTTTTTCAAATCATTTTACTTTAATTACAACTTAATATTTCACTGATGTTCAGGTTAGCATGTCTGGACTTAATTTGGGCTTGCTTATTCTGGGCACACCCTTTCTCGCCTCAGCTTTGATGCAACTTAATCAGTACAGTGGTTATATTTTTTATTCTAATAAGCCTATGCTAGTGAAGTACGCCTACGCTAGTGAAGTAGTTTTAGGCTTTTTAACTCTTATTAAACCAATATAGTATAACAACCTGAACAAAGTGAACTGGGAAAATTACATAAATCTTCTCTACCTATAATGTACTTAAAGCATCACCTGAGATTGAAGGAAAAATACCTGCATTTGAGTTCCAATCCAAAACGTTCTTGTTACTGTCACTGGTGAAGCGTTGAAATGCTATAATAAAATAAAGACACAATTAACAGTGTAATATTTTTGGGTATTCTACACTAATATTTTTTATCTTGTTCTTTGATCATGTGAAAACAATTACTTCATGAGCTTTATGCATTTCCGCTTAGTACTCATATTCTAAGAGATAATCTTCTTACACAGATTACATAGGTTATAGCATGCATACATGTAAGTATTATCAGTTTTGTGAAATTAATCAAATCATTTATAAGCACATTTGCTACAACAGCTCCCCAACCCTACATCTTTGTTCAAAAAGCAGACAAATAAATATGGTGGTAGTCTGGTTGTTAGGTGTAAACACAATAATTCTGACTACTTGGTGGTGTAGTGGTTAGGCCATTAGACTTAAGGCTGGTAGGTACTAGGTTCGTGTCACACCTGAGACAATGGGGGATTTTTCATTCCAGTATTGCCTCTAACCCAGAGTGAATTGGGAGATGTACACTGAATTTCGCCCAGTTCACAGGAGTGATTATGGGTCTTTCTCTCGAGTATATGACTCCCATATAGGGGGTAAGATTATCCAGCAGATTTTGCAGGTTTTGTGTACCCCAGGCTCAGGTGATACAGAGATAGCTAAACTGACAGCAAGCATGGATGACCACGTCAAGTGGTCCCATACTGTAAGGAAATCCTGTGGTTTCATCATGCATTTCATTATCGTCATCTATATGTTTGTCATGTCATAACAAAAAAATGTCTTTGTCTCTGTGTTAAATGTATGTGGCATCTTTAAGAAATAAAGAAATAATTTTGACTATAACTATCAAATGATCAGAAATATCACACTGGTTTCTATAATATAGTAGCCACCAAAATGAATGGCTTTTGAAATGTGTTTGTTTGTTTTGTTTAATGGCATCAGTAGAGCACATTGATTCATTAATCATCAGTTATTGGATGTCAAACATTTCGTAATTTTGACATATATAATCTTAAGAGAGGCAACCTGCTACATTTTTTCATTAGTAGCAAGGGATCTTTTACATGCACCATCCCAGTCAGGATAGCACATACTACAACCTTTGATACACCAGTCATGGTACACTGGCTAGAGCGAGAAATAGCCCAATGGGCCCACCAATGGGAATCGATCCTAGACCGACTCTTTTGAAATGTCAACATTTCTTACCATGTTGGTTCCCAGGTACATTAAGAACAGGAATAGCCATGCGTTCTCCACTTGACAATGTCAGTACAGCATATTTTCTCTTGGGCTTCAGTTCATCTTCGGAGAGAATGGGATCAACAGCATCTGGCAGGGAATCAGTTTCTTCATCAGTTTCAACTAGTTTCGTGTTGTACGGGAGATAGATTCTCTCCCCAAGACAGTTAGATTCTACCTCATCATTCTGTTGTCCATACAAATCATCATCTGTGGAATGGTAGTTATTAATACTGAAAAACAAATAATAGAACCACTTAAGTCACATGTATCAACAATGATATTACTGCCGACAATGCATTGTTTTAGCATTTGACAGTGAAACTCTATTCGTACCTACTTCATTCTGAATACCCAAAACATCACATCGCTGTTCTGAAAAAAAACTTTCTGTAAATAGGACTATATAAAACCATAAATATGACTACTAAAAACATATAACATGTTTCAGTCTTGTTAATTTGACCCAAAAATAAAATAGATAATGGTTAAATATAAACTGAATTATATCGAAGAGAAAAGCCATATATTTAAAGATTATACTTTCCCATTGTAAGTCGTAGGCTATAAACATGTTTGATGTCTACAACTGATGATTGGGGGGGGAGCAGTAGTAGGTATTAATAAGTCCCTGCGATGATTAATGTTAAAAAATATACACACTCACGAATATGTATATATACATTACCATATTTGACTGGAAATTAGCCCATGTCTGTGAATAAGCCCCCCTCCGTTTTGATAGCATTTAAGAAATTAGGCCCTCATCTGTAAATAAGCCCACTCCCAACTTCGTCACTTTATAAATAACACGAAAATGCAAGTTTGCTCAAAGTTCATTTAAAAGGTCATACCTCCTGCAGGTAATTAAACACAAATGTAACACAATATTTTACCACCAGTGAGATTTAGCAGTCTAACAGTAACAGTGTGTAACATTGTTTTCAATTTCATGCTTGCAGTATTTCTTTGAAGTACCCAAACCCAAGTCTGAACTAAAATGCAATGTCTATTTTTACGATGCTCGAAACCTTAGTGGTATATGAGCATGGAATTTTTTTTCGGATCTATTTTTACCAACACACTGCGTCTGCTGTTAATGCTAATTCGGCGAATACCTTATTCTGATTGGCTAAGAACAATTACCTAGATTGACAACTCTTTGTATAGCTAGCTGTTCAGTGTAAGATTGCTGTCTGTGTCAGAAAGGTGTATATGCTATTGAGTTTGTTGTTAATTGCTGTTGTTTTAAGTCTTCTCAGCATTAAATTTTGGATGTAAATAAACAGCACTGGTAAGTATTTGTAACATAGAAGATGTGTTTCTGATAATTAGATACTAGTAAAAAAAAAATTAAAAAAATTAATAAACAATTATTATTTATTAATAACAAATGGAACACTAATTAATAGATGTGCTACTGAACATTTTTTGTTTTCTTTCTGGTTCATTTAATTATTATTATTTATTTTATTTATTATTATTATTACTTTACTTATTTTTTTTTTTAACTAAACTGGCCCCTTGTCTGGGAATAAGCCCACCCCATGCTAAGCTCACAATGAGTTGTCTTGGCCCCCTGGGCTTATTTCCGGTCAAATACGGTATCTATTATAATATTTAATTATAGATGTGAGTGTGAGGACATTATAGCCACTGTACAATTTACCTGTTTAAATCTGGCTTTCTGTCGATGATATCTACTGGTTCGTTCTTTATCCATTGGTTCACCTCACCGGAGTTCCGATATTCTGGAATATTATCACAATCTGCAGTGTCTCCACCTGGTGGGCTGTCGTATGTATCTATTGGTTCCTTCTTAATCCACAGATTGTCTTCGAAGTTTTGATTGTTGTTAACAACAAGCTGCTGCTGACACATACTGAACTGTTCTGTTTTACACAAATCTTGACATGTTTTATCGTCTCCACTAGACTGTGTTTCACCGACTTCAGCACTAGGTATTTCTGAAATAGAACAGTGCTACAAAGTTAAATTATTAAGATAATAAAACACAATAGTCAAAATTCATTTCAATTATACTTATTTATGTGCTTATATTTAATTACAGTTCATGTATGATGTCCTGAGTACACACCTCAGCTATCTGGGATGTCTGTCCATGACAGTGGGTTAGTGATTATTGACATCCCATAGCCAATGTTTAATAAATCAATGTGCTCTAGTGGTGTCATTAAACAAAACAAACTTTATCTCATTCTGCTTTTATCAAGTAAACATACAATACAAATACAAATATACAATACAGACTGACTCATACATCTGATTGAAAAACAATCAGCTGGAACTTTGTTACTTTGTAATGGAAATTGAAATGATTATAATGTATCACCTGCTATAACAAAACAATTTTAACATCAACACACAGTTACTCAAAACTAACAGCAAAATTAAACAGATCTTACGAGCATTGGAGAACATTAAAGATGATTTCATCTCGATTAAAGAATTTCAAGATGCTGGGCCATGTAAAAAAAAAATTAAAGTCTAACTAAGACTGAACTATGTGAATGTTAAAAACATGTAACTGCTAGTTTAGCTTGGTAAATATTTGGGGATTTATGATCATGCTCCGACAAACTTGTGCTTTGAGTTACCAGAATTAATCCTTACATATTAGGTTTGCTTTGAGTTACAAGGCCCTGGTACGTTGTAAATAAGAGGTACTTTTGAGAAAAGTCTTCAAACAATATTAGTATTATGGCTCAAATTTAATAGCAGCCATGCAACAATTTGCCACAATGCCCTAGATATATATTAAATGCCCTGAGAATTAAACAAGAGTCTCATGGCCAAACTGGTCGTGCCTTATATTTCATCTTAGTAATTAGTCGAACTTGATTCCTTTAAGTCGTTTTATTACAAAATCATGAAACTGTTAACACTTATTTATTTTGAATGTGTGCTGTTGTTTTACGTCCACATTCATGTTGAAGTTTGCCTTCTGGCTGTAATTAAAAAAACCCACCTCTCCATTGGGTTAGGCCAAATAGACTTGCTCTCTTACATATCAAATTCTAGGCCTGTCTGTTATAACCCTGTTTAAAGACCATGAATACATTTGGTTCTATTTGCTAGACTCTTACCTGGTAACACCTTCAAATGACCTTCTGCATCAATAATAACTGTAACATTCTGAACATGGCCAGGATTTCTCTGTACAGTCAAATTTGGATGAAGTTCTACCACAACTAGAAAGACAAAAAAAGTGTAAAGCACTGAAAAAAACAGACACAAGGTTTCAATGTCATACCTAGCTCAAAATGGCAGCAGTGATTATTGTCTTTATCAACCAAGTGTCGAAATAACAACATGTCCAACATCAATTACTGTGGTTTAAAGGCATACTGTCAGAGATTTAAGGATCTTATTTCTCTAAAAATGGATAATAAATAAAAAGTACATCAATTGTTGGAAACCAAATCTAGCTATCACATCACCTTAACTGAACTATGATGGATTACTTTGTTAGTCCATTAAATAGGTCAGTGGTCTGTGACAATATGTCTTTAAAATGTGTTGAGATATTTATTTAATTTTCTTCTTGTCCCTCTTTAAGCAAATCTTTGCCAGACTCACATGCTTACTCAAACACAATAATCTCACCTGGCTTCAGTGGGTCAGTCATGCTACCATCAGGAAACAGCTCCTAGTATTATGCTTATTACTCATAACCTACAAATATAAAGTGTTAGAACAAAGATACATTATTAATACATGGGATTATTTTTTGGTGCACAAATGTTGGCAATCACACTGGTGGTATATTCAAGTAGGCAAGTGTTCGCGAACACATCAAATGGTACCATCATATTCTATCATATCACATCCATTTAACATTATGCACAAAAACCAGTCGACAAGTGATGTTGAGTGATCACCCAGGTTCCTCCTAAATATGCCTCTATATTACAAAAGTATTCGACAAACGTTTGAGAAAGTCACTAGCCCTCACAGCTACTTTGGCTAGTGCCCTATAGATGTATTATAGTAATACAGCTGATAATTTCCACTAGTGGATTTTTTCTAACCCTGTAGGTTTGGAGGTATACATATAATGGTATTAAATCTTTGCATAAAATCTGGCAGGCATTATATTTCGTAAATGTTCGTGACAACTAGACATAAATGCTCTTAGCTTCTAAACAACATGGCATCCAAACAAATGGGTGACTTAACATCGGTACTTCAATGTTTTTATAGTTAACAACAGCTAGTGCGCCTAAAATGGGTTTACATTCAAACCATATATTTTATTATCTAGGTTGCTTAAAAATTTGTGTTAATCACAAGTGATTATTTGAAGCAACACTACATTACTTTGAACTAACGCTTTAACGGGGAAAAAAGAAAAGTTTTACAGTTGACGACAATACAATATTACCAATCAAAATAAGTCTGACAAATTACACAAATTTCCTAATTAATCGCTGAAATCAAATCCGTGCATGAGAAAACAAACTGAATGCAGTTGGAAGCATAATGCAGTTACTGAGTTAGGGACGCTGACAATAATTCTAACATTTATTTCACTTACAACCGTGTCCGGTGTATCGGCGCACTTGGTATTTTGATTGAGTATGCTTAGGAAGTTGTCATGTTGTCGGAGTTTTTAACGAATTAAAGTTCAATTCCTTTTTCAATGGTTAATCAAGTATCAACATATTTATTGTTATGGGTTTCAATTACAATTTTTTTTTTAAATGTCAATAATTATATAATAATTTCAAAATAAATCATTCACCTATTTTCGTGTTTATAAACGCGAAGTAGGTCATCCTTATTGATATTAAGAATGTTAAAACCAGTCTAAAAACACCGTACCCGCATTTTTTAAAAATTATAGTAAACAGTATAAATGTAATTATTTTTGTTGGGTTATTTTTTTTATTTAAACCGAAAAAGAACACAGGCAAATGCAAACAAAACGAAACTTTTACACCTTAATTGACAGTCATTCCAGTTCACAATTGTCACATTGTTGTAAAAAATAAAAGCAAAATAAGATCCACGTGTGTGCACGATCTACCTGAGAAAAATTAAATCCATGTAGGCATCTTAGCCATGCATGACAATGAACATGTATGCATCTGCAGTACTGTGCCACTCGAGAAAACGATTCCGAAACTGATCATGAGATGGGCCATATGTGATCGTTCATTTTCATAGTAATATTTTTAACAAGACAAAACAAAAAAGTACTAAAATAATTCTGGGACAATAGTGTAGCGTTTATGGGCTAAAAGTGAGGTCACGAGCGGTTTATAAATAGCGGGGTCAACGATCTACATCTACTGCACCGAATCACCGGACATGCAAATCGTTTTGGATACACGGGGGTGCCTATAGGAGAAGCCACGGTGACGTCACATGTTTTGATCACGTGGTACCGCGCGAGCGCTGGTAGGCAAGAAACCAGTTGACAATACTGGCATTAGTAGTAATGAACAATCGAATGTTTTTCCGTCAATTAAATCAGTGTAGACTAGTTTTGATGAATGGTATTTTGTCATGGTAATTTCATACGTTGTTGTTAGATGCACAAGTCACTGTAGTAAGGATTATGAAATTAGTTTCATCAAATACAGTGGAAGCGAAACGTTGAACAGTTAAAGCTGACAACAATCAACTTTGCCCATCCCACAACGGAGATCGTCATTTTATACAAGGTTTGTTGTATGTTATTCATTCGTAATACTAATACACGTCAGTATTTATTGAAATGAAAATTGAAAAGATAATAAAAAAAAAAATAATAAAAATAAAAGCCCCCCACCAAACTGACATGGAAACAAAGATGCCCTGTGAACAGTAGGCCTACCCAGTCAATCGACAAACAACGTTTTATGTAACTTTTTGTTTGTATTGACAGATCCATTATAGTGGGTAAAACAAAAATCTGAATATATTTTATATTGTATTATGCCATAAAATATGTAGGTGGCTGGAGTATTTATATTTTTAATTAAATAACAGGGAGTGTGTGTGTGTGTGTGTGTACAATCAAGCATATATATATTGTTTCATATGAAAATGGTTCTGAAATATTTCCATTTATTAATTATATTATATGTTAATTATAATGTTTTACTTTTTGTATTGAAGAAGTGATCCACAGGTGTATTTGTAATGTGTAAGTTGATTTTTTAATAATAAAATAAAAGGTATAAACATTTCAGGGTGGGATATCAAATGTATTAAATCATTTGTTTGGGATTAAAAATAAGTAAATACTAATAATAAAACTGGATATTGATCCACAAGTTGGTGATAGCCACCATATTTTATTAAAAACATAAATTATGTTACATGCATTTATTATATAAGTTATCTGAATTTGTTTGCAGCAAATAAAGAAAGAAAAGGGGAGCTGATTGTATTTACAAGTATTATTGTCATCAGTGACAGATGTCAATATGTCTTCACAAATACATTTATGTGTATTCAAATATTTCCATAATATTCAATATTCACAATATAAAACTTTCATACTTATATATCATAGAAATTTACCAACTTTCTTATTTTTTTCTAGGTATCAGTGATCCCTGTTTGTGGACAAAAAGAGAACCGGCAACTCTTGGATGAAAAATGGGCCTTTCACGATGAATTAATGGCGTTTAAGTTTTAGGGTGAATTAAGGGATGCTAAGGAGAACACTGGTATTGGATTCAGCGATTCTTTTCTACAGTATCTCATGTTTCTGTGCATAAGAAGAATACCAGAACCTTTTTCACTGACTTTCCAAACTACCATGTGCAATATTATTGGGGCTATCCAGTATGTGATGATGACATTGATAACACTTGGATTTAATCTTTTTTTACCAGGATCTCTATTTTCTAATAAAAACAGACTTTACAAAATCAATAAAATTATATCGAGAAACAATAGACAACACATATTTATTATTTTCTTTTTCTATTATCATTATAAACCAATGATCAAATGATATTTGCATTGTGTTAATGTGTGTCTTACATTTAAACATTGTATTGTTACCATTTACAGTAATTTGTTGTTTTAACTGGTTTATTAATCAGGTTGAAAGTGATAGCCTTTGAAACTGTGCCTCTTGTCAAAGGTAACTGACACTGTTTTAGATTTGAAAGGAAGGAATCTTTTTATTTAACAATGCAATCAAGTCATTTTAATTACGGATATATAGAGTCCGACATGTTTAGGGATCACACAGATAATATTAGGGAGGAAACCTGCTGCTGTCACACAATGGATTACTCTTTCCGATTAACAATAAGGGATCTTTTATATGCATCAGCCCACAGACAGGATAATAAATAGTGTAGCCTTTGTTACACCAGTTGTAGAGCACTGGCTGGAATGAGAAATAGCCCTATAGGACCACCAACAGGAATCAATCCTAGATCGACTGCGTATTAAACTATGTCCTGGCCTGCATGGGATTAGGCGATTAAAATATTAATGGCAATTTTTATGTATATATATATATAAAAAATAATGCTACAAAATGTTCTGAAGATGTAAAGCACAAAGGTGAGGGACCAAGTAAATTAAATTTGAGATGTATCCGGTTTAAAAGGCTAAGTTCTGTACTAATATTTAAAAAGGGACGCTGTAGCTAGAGGGAGAAATGTATGTGTGGTCATGGAACATGTATGGAAACTAAATTTAGGTTCCTCCATTTTAATACAATGTGTTAATATGTATCCGATATCAACAAGTTTAAGGAATAAAAAAGGACTTGATAAAATTAATAGTTTTAAAAGTTTTTGTAAAGTTTTCTAATAAGATACTTGCTTAAATTTATTGTTCATGAAAAGCCTTACAAATGAACCAGTAGACAAGTCTGATGTGTTATATATATATATATAACTACTGTCTATATACTGTCTACTGGTTGTTCATTTGTAACAAATGTTCATATATATATATATATATATATATATATATATATATATATATGTATGTGTATCTATATGTACATATATATGTATCTATATGTACATATATATGTATATGTATATATACATATATGCATATATATATATATATATATATATATATGGGTTATTTAAAATTGTTTAAAGAAATAATTTCCTTTAACAAAGTGTAGGCCAATTATTTCTTTTAAACAGTTTTAAATAAAAAATATAGGCTACTCGTTTTATTTTATTAGTTTTATTTGTGTGTGCGCGCGCTCGTTTGTAATGCTTTACTTGAAATATGGACCAGACGCTTTAAAAATACATGGACTAAAAATATTTATTCAGGTGAAAAGAAAAAGAAAAAAAAAGGAAGTTTGCTATAGTTTTGAACTCGGTCAATCGTCAAATTTTATGGGTGGAAAGAGTACATGTATCTCCTCCATACAGGAGCTATGTAGAATAGCGTTCCCGTGCTACAAGCGGTAATTTAAGCACGTGTTGGCCATTCTTTGCTATTCACGCTACGCTAGTTCGCTTTGTTACTAATGGCCATTATGATAGACTTCTGCCTACCAGATGCGCGCGCATGCTGATACGTGACGTCACTTCCCTAAACACATGGCTTCTCCTATATTTATGCACCATTTTAAAATGTTTATTTACTACAGACATAAAACCGTTTGTAGTGTATTTCAGATTATGCACTTCTTCATTGGTGAGAGACGCATTTTATTAAATATTTCACAATGTTCACATAGAAAATGGTCCTTGAAAGCTTAGGTGCGCCGATACACCGGACAGCACTGTACATAATATATATTATTACATTTGTTAACAAATGTATTCATTCAGTTAAGTTTGGCAGACAGTATCAGTGAAAAGACCTGCCTTGTTTTTATATTTGTGGGTCAATTATGGACGACTTCCCCAGCTAACTAGCAATGGCACTGACAGTAAAACAAAACCTTAAAATGTCAACAAACCATTGCTGCAATGCTGCGGAATGCACTGGGCTAGCAATGGCCTTGACTATCGTGTTGAATGGGGAATCCACTGTGCAATAATTGCAACTTACACTCGAAAATCTGGGATTCCTTTCCTATCAAATTATGCTTCCGTCCTTTATTTATTCCATTGCATTATTGGAATAACAAGCAACAAAAATAAAATAAAACCACTGCTTTGACAACTTTGTCGGACATTCTCTTCGTTCTTCACGTTGTTCGTCCATTAAATGGGAGCACCAACATTTGTTCTTGTAAAAAGATTTCGCTTTGCTGTAGAGCATGTTTGAAACTCAAGAACTTTCATTCATTCATTCATTCATTCATTTCAACTTATTTTCATGCTTATATATCCAATTAAGGTTCAAGCACGCTGTCCTGGGCACACACTTCAGCTGTCTTGTCTAGGACAGTGGGTTTGTGGTTAGTCAGTGTAGTGGTGTTACAGCTACCCACTGAGTTGTTAAAACCTGCTAGTACCTAGTACTTACCAGCTTTATGTCCGAGGCCAGTAGTCAAGAACAAACTTGGACTCACAGAAGTATTTTCAGTTTTAATCAGTGTGACAGGTATTCAGTAAAAATGTTTTGGTTGTTGTTTTTTGTCTGGTTTGAGGAACTTAAGACATTAATGTATTAACTTAGGGCACTCACCAATCATTTTATATCCTTCTCAAGCAGATGCCTGTCCTGCAATTTGGACAGTTATCCTCATAGTATGTGTATTAAACAGTGTCAGCTTTTAACAAAAATTAGTTAGTAGACTTTGCCCTGGTTTCACTCAGTTGATGGCAGATGCATTGAACTAACTTTGCCCTTGGTATGATGTCGCTGATGTATTAAAGGTCCTGTTAAAATTATAATGCCAACTATGCTATCCAATAAGGCACTGGTCCTGTTACATGGCTAAGAACAGTTGTTAGGGAAGCACATATCACCTCTACATCTTATTTCTTGCTCCAGCCAGTGTATATCAAAGGCTGTGGTGTGTTAACCTGTCTGTGGGATGGTGTATATAAAAGATCCCTTGCTGCTAATCGAAAAAAAAAGAGTAGCCCATGAAGTGGCGACAGTTTCCTCTCTCAATATTTCTGTGGTCCTTAACCATATGTCCAACGCAATATAACCGTAAATAAAATGTGTTGAGTGTGTCATTAAATAAAACATTTCCTTCCTTCCTATACATCTTGCAAACACAAAGCTCTGTGGAACAATTTATGGACAGATTATCTCTGCTAGCCTATAATACAATTCTTGTGGATCTATGTTTTTTTGCAGCCATGTCAGCTAGTGTTTTAAAACACTACTTACTGATCCAGCTATCTTTCAAGATTGCCTCTCCTGTTGAGATATGACTTTTTCACATCCATTCTGCATATTCTTTTGTGTGTGTGTGTGTGTGTGGAAACAGATGGGGGGGATATAGGAAGTAAATTAAATTGTTTGTTTTTTTAAAGTTAACAGTATATATGTATTTTAGGAGCGATCTCTGCTCAACTTAAAGAGACTATTATGAGTTTGTAGCCATTTTAACAAGTTTTTGGCAAATAAAATACTTTTACATTATTACAATTGACATTGTTTTGCTTTTTTATATATAAATATCACTCTAATCAATAAATTTCTGGACATGGAAATGTATTGCAGCATCTCAAAATAAAATTTTGTTTGAAACATGCATTCTGAGAGCACTGATGAAGCAATATACGTTCCCTACCAGGCCCCAACAAATCTCCCAAGTTCAAGGGCCATAACTCTGTGAAAAATTGGTAAACTGCTATGAAAGTCAAACATCTGTAACAGTACAGATAAAACTATAAAACAAAATTTCAGATCATGTATCTTGAGCATTGCAAAAATAAAGTCTGGAAAACTAATTTTTATATCTCCTAAGTTCAAGGGACAAAACTCTGTGAAAAATGGTTAAATCCCCATGAAAGTTAAACTTGATCTAGATCAGTCCATGATAAAGCTACACACGATATACTGAGGCATCGTTTACAATCATTTGACCTACTGACTTTTAATAAATTGATCATATATTAGTTGTGCATTGAGGGTTTTTATTTAGACACTATTAGACACTAGAAGTAACCCCAATCCCCCCAAAAAACACCCACCTATCTGGATCCACCTATGATACTATTGTTTCCATCAACTATCAGGCCACATACGAATATAAAAAAATACAGAAAACAAAAATAAAATATTACATATTTTTATTTGTGACACATACATATATAATAGAGGTAATAAAAAGCATAAATAAATTCAATAACAGTGTTTATAAATATCACAAGATGTCTTTAAGCACAGACGTATGGAGCAGAAAAAATGTACAATTAATGTCAGAGTGAAACATATAATGTGTCTTTTGTGATTGAAATATGTTTCATACACGTGGCAGGTATCTAAAGCTATATTAAACAATAGTTTTTTTTACAATCAATAAAAACTACAATTCATCATAGTTTATCAAATGATATGTACTGCTCCCAAACTGCAATATTTGTTACGTTTTTTCCTAGACTAAGGGTTGAAATAATATGTAGAGTTTCAGGGACCAAATGGCCCCCTGGATGAGTCAAGTTAAGGTCAGTTAGGAGCCAAACCTGTTCAACCCTAGGACTATTATGAGAATGACCAGTCAGGGAAGACAATCCATACCATGGAGATTGGAAGATTAAAAAAAAAACCCTAGATTTTGGCATTTTAATAGATCATTGCCTTTTGACATACAAAACAATGTTTGCCATGATACCAAATGTGTTTCCCATTTGTTGGTAATATGCACATTTCTGGACATGGAATGATTTATATATTTTGACACACAAAAAGTTAACTTATTTAGGAATTCTACAAGTTAATGAGCACAGTTAATTATGAGCAATAACCAAAAAAAAAAGTTTTTTAAAAATCACCATTAATAATAAATAAAAACAATTGCAAACTAAACACATTATTCTTAATCTCTCAACTATAACTTCAGTGAGGATAAATGCACTCATTTTAATAGCAACATGTATCATTTTAGCCCTATAATCTATTATTTTAGCAGCAGTATTTATACTTTCACTTGTATTCTTTCTGGTTGGACCAATTCAACAGCTCTTTGTTATATTCTAACATTATAGTAAAATACATATATGTGCTAAAATGAGTACATTTTCAGTACAGAACAGCGTCAGAATTTATACCAATTACATCACATCTATTTCAACTTGTTAAAAGTGAACAGTTTAATACAACTCTTTTTATGAAGAAAAAACAAAAAAACAATGCTGTGTATACATGTAATGACATAAATAAATATGTAAAATTTGGTTCCACATGTAAATACTAATATTTCTTCTATAAACCAAAGACTGTCCAAATCCCAATGTTTTTAACTTTTTTCATTTTTGAGGGATGGGTGAGTGAGCTCCACAAGCTCAGGAATAAAATGTTGCAGTTTTGTTGTATTCTTGAAGGTCCAATCTCACACTGCACAGGTTTCTTATGCTACTCTTGAAAGTTCGCCTGTTCCAGACATATCAGGAAATCTCCAAATAAGTATGGCGCCATCTGATCCTGCACTAACAATCTGTCGCTGGCATGGACAGATGCATATTTTCACTATGCTGGAGCTGTGACCACCTCCAACATGGGTTACTTCCCCTTCATTATACTTCCACACCTATAAAAAAAGAAGAGGAAATCATAAATATATGGTCGGACTGCTTGTGTTCTCATGCACTTGTTAAGTGCGGGCGGTCTCCTTTCCCAACCCCACCTCCCAACCCCTTTCCTGTCCTGGATGGAGGAGCCAGCGAAAGTTGACAGATGTGTGCTACAACAGTTTGCTCTTTGTGCACTTTATAACCTATGACCTCACCTGACCTCATAAATGTACAGATTCCACATACACAGATAAAAAACAAAACAACCACAGGCTAGCATAATTTTATTCTGGACCTTGTTTTAAATTGACCATGTTTAATAACCAACAGTAAATGTAACTATTTGTTTATTAGCATTATTACATATCAAAAGTTTGTAAAATGTTCAACATGTTTCAAATAGCAAACACTATAATAGGCAGGTCGATAAACATGCTTTCCACTCCTACAGTAAACAGGATGATTTTAAAAATCTGATATGAATAAATTAACATTCAAAACAAAAAAGCTGTTGGGGCCAGTATCCATATAAAAAAAGCTGTTGAGGTCAGTATCAGTGAGAAATACTATATATATGTTTCATTGGAGAAGACACACTTTAACCATGTATGAAAATTACTGTGGCCAAGAAATCCAGAAAATTTAGCAGGGTGCTGAAAAGCGTGGGGTTACTGTTAGCTTTCCATCAAAAAATAAAGAATAAGAAGTTTTGAAATTACATTGGGAATTGTCTATTTAAATTCCTAACCACATTGTTAACAACTATGATAAATTTCTCTCCCACCTTTAATTACTGTTACATTTCCCCAACATTTTGTACAGACAGAAATCATGAACAAATTATTACAATGACACAGATTCCACATATTAGATGATAACCATGTCACCTTTATCGACTTCGTTGAAATCGCCTAGGGCAAAACGCATGTAATTTTGTGCCGGCTGCCACTCTACATTTTTTATGGAATACTTTTCAAGAGGGGTGAAAGGATGTAACAACATCATAACATGTATTATGGTATAAAAGCAATCGTGATAATGTCATATTAATTATGTCACATACTTCAGAGGCTTCCACCCCTTTTGAAGAATACTAGTATTCCATAAAAAATGTAGAGTGGCCAACAGCGAAAAACTGCATTCTTTTTGTACTAGGAGATCTTAGCAAAATCAAGATTGGTGACATGTTTATCATCTAGTATGTGGCATTTCTGGCATTGTAATGTTTTTTTCACAATTTCTGTCTGGACAAAATGTGCAAAAAATCTATCTACAACTAAAGGTAGGAGAATAATTTATTGTAGTTGTTAACAATGTGCTTCAGACTTTAACTATTTGTGTACTAACCTTAACAAGCTTTTCCTCTCCTCCAGTGACAAAGAACTGCCCATCAGGTGACATGTCCATAGCCAACACTGCTCCGGTTACCGCTCCATCAAGTTCTCGAATGAGTGACCCATCCAAAGTCTCCCAGTAGGAAATCTTGCGGTCCGTCCCACTCGTAATAATGTGACACAAGTTTGGCCCACCATAAGACAGACAGTAAAACAGTGTGTTGGAAAACATAACCTGGTTTCGGACTTGTCGCCTGTAAAAAAACCCCAAAAATGACAAAAAAACATAATCAAAGTTATATTGTAGCATACAATGACTATCATGCTGTATTTTGACTCTTAAATTATTTGTGAAAAACAAGCATCTTACAACCTCACACAGATTATCAAATATCAAATATTTTATATGGCAGAAACACCAGCAGGGCCTAGCATCAATATGAAAGTTAGGTTACTTGGATAGATTGTTATGTTGTTGAAGAAACAAATACACTAATGTACTAATGAATGAATGAACAGATGAACAAATGAATGTTTAATAGCAGAGCAGCACTTAAAAAAAAAAAAACCCATCATTGCCAAATGAGTTAGCAAATACTGTAAAACATAAAATATTAGCATTCTTAAATAGAAAATTGTTGCAATGTGCATGCAAACTCACTGCATTTATTGTTTAATATTATTTGGTTTAAACAATAGCATGTAACCATTATTGTGTATTATTTTAGTCACCGACAAAACAATCGCTCAAGTTTTATGTATGTATCTTTAAATTGAAATACTGGAGCCTTGTATGGCCTCACTAAATTTGCTGAAAACAAATTATACTTGCAAACAATTCTTGATTTACAGTACTAAAGTGTGTAAGCACAGTGATAATGCATTTGAAACATGTATATAGATACCAGGGCCCATATTTTCAAAGCTAACTTAGCGCTACGAAATCGTAAAACCATCGTAAGCTATGATTTCATTATGACGTGTGCTGTAGAGAAGTCACAGCCTATGCTGCTTTTACAATTTCGTAGCACTAAGACAGCTTGGAAAATGCCTAGCCAGGCTACCATGAGAACACTTACTCTAGATCCCAGATGATGCATGTCCCATCTGTGCTGGCTGACGCGCACTCCCGGTCGTTGGGATGCATCTTGATGGTAGATACCGTTCCCTTGTGTTCCTTCATGTTAACCACCAGTTCCGAAGTGTAGAGCGGCTTTCCGCGGGTATCCATGGTTCTCCTAATCTGCCAGATTCTCACCTGTCCCTCTCCGCCTCCACTGATGATCCGGTTTCCACCACGTGTGCATGCAATGGCAGTCACGCCTTTGTGGTGCGCGTCGTTGATTACAAACTTTTCATACAGGTGTGTCTGAGTTTTGTCGATCCCAAAAGCCCGAATCTTGCCATCACCCCATGCTGAAAAATAGAAGAAAAACACCCAAAACATCACTTTCATATTTCAGCCAATTTACTAAATTGATGTACTGGTAGTACTTACATTTTAAACGTTGATAAATTCCTGTGAATTATATCAATCATATTATGTTCTATACCACTTTGTTCAAAACATTTAATTTCCTTCATAGCACATTATTGTTTTTCTTCTTTGGACCATATTCAGAGTAATCACTGTACAACTGAGAAATGATTATGGGGATTCAATCATTGAGATGATTTCAGAACAAAGAAATACAACTCAAATAAAACAATCCTGTCAAAAATTTAGGGAAGATATGCAGACCTCACTGTGAAAACAATCTTTTTATAGGTTTTTTTTCAATTCACATTCTAATTAAGCACCCCAAAATTATTCTCCTTGAGGATCGGGAGCCAGAGTGACAGCTCCCATTAAATGGTCGAGATGAAATATGTAACAAATTTCAATGCCATCTGTATTTAACAATACTGTTAATCTGACTAGACAGATCCCCATAATTCACTTTCTCTTTTTCAGCATTAATTTAATTTTTTTTTTTTTTTTTTTTTTTTTTTTAAATAAAATAAAATGCATTCTAATGATTCAGTTAACATGATCAGTTAGGTTTCAGCAAACCAAAACATCTCAAACAATGGCCAAAACCAAACAATAGTCCAGACTCAGTACTAGAAAAGAAACCATATTTTAACTACATGATATTTGTATGAGCAAGACTATATTTAAAGTGCTGTGCCAGACCATACACTAAAATTTAAAATTCCACAATTAAATGCTTTCTTAATTCATTGCAATAATATTTTACACCGATATGTAAATCAATAATTACGAAAATGCCCCATAAAAGTATTAAAACATCACTCCCATAGAACACTGCTGGAAACGACCGAGTAAAATTCTCGGTAAAAACATTTGCCTGTAAATAGCCATGACGTCACGAAGGGAATGCGCTTCACAAAAATCTACCACGAAGCGAAAGTGGGACCGACAGCAACTGCCAAGCTCATTGATCATGCGATTCTTCTTTCGATGATGAATAGTGTAGTAATGACGACTGGACTAATATTTGTGCAACACAACAAATAATGCCTTATCAGTTTGAACCTGGAACATCTTCCGACGAACCACCGGCCTGACAGATGACGATGAAAATGGTCGTGGAGACAGCTTACCACTAATTTACAACTTTTATTCTTGTTTTGTGTTTTGGAAATAACAAAACAATACTATTTTTTGTGTGCAGTTGTGAAAACAGTCTGCTCAGAAATAAATAACTTATTTTAATTTTAAGATATAAACAAAAACGACTTTTAGTCCATCCCATCCATCCATGAAGATGTTTTTTTGTGTGAATAATTTCAGTTTAGTTTGACATAAAAAAAAAAGTAAAAGTGTTTTGGAAATAACAAAACAATACTATTTTTTTGTGTACAGTTGTGAAAACAGTCTGCTCAGAAATAAATAACTTATAGCACATTCCATAGTATGAAAAAAGGTTTTCTTTGTGGGAAGGTATAGTAAAATTAATTTAATGTATTTATAGTCTGTTTTACAGGGAACGCCTTTTTTCATACTATGGAATTTACAAGTCATTTATTTCTGAGCCGACTGTTTTCTAAGATGCATACGAAATTAGCTTCTTTTTTTTCTTCTTTTTCACAAAAAAAACCTACATTTTTGTAGGATGGGACGGACTAGGCTATAGATACTTACTTGTTTGTACCTTATTGTTTTAATGTTCTCGAACTGTAAATCTCACAAATGAACGAGATGCATTCGACAACAAATCGGATCTTGATGATTGCACGAACCATGCATGAAAAAAAACCCTGACCTGAGTTGAAAGCATAACGCAATTCGGGACGTTGACGATATGCACTCCAAGGTCGTTTCGGTGTGGATGGCGTCGGCTGTTGTCATTTGTTTTGTGTCACAGAAAAATTGTTGGTACGGCATCTTTTTTTAAAAGCCATAACACATGGTATTCCCATATCTCGCTTAAGCCGACAAGCCAGTTCGGACGAATCGAAACTAAAGTGCCTGCAGTCACAACGGTCTCCGGCATTTTCTTCCTGTCCAGTATTTTCACGTTGTTTTAATCAAATTCACACACAGATTTCTCACAGCAACATTACTAGGAAATGCATGAAGACTAAATTTATCGGCTTTTGTATTGCTACAGCCGCCAACAACACGCCGTTTAACCATAATAAACACTAAAGAAGCAATGAACAATGGCGCTGACTAACAAAAGGAGTTCCCTTCATGACGTCACAGATCAAATCTTACGGAAACTCCCAAAACGAATTCAGCTGGTTCTGTTTTTCAGGGGAATATTTTTAAATGGAAAATATACCGGTATATAATTTTTTTTATTTAATTTTCTAATCATATTAAATAATATCTTGATTGATATAGCTCAATACATCATACATCTGGAACAGCACTTTAAGCTTTGATTTTAAACTTTATCATGCCTAAACATAGGGCATGGTCTGTATAACACTCAGTGGGTTATGTACATAAAAAATCCAGTGATCCATTTTGAGCATACAAGCTGATGAAGGTCAGTATGTGTTCTCAAGTTGGGCGTCCTTCATAGCAACTTGCTTTGATTACTACATTTTATTTTCCACAATCTACCTACCCTACTCATTATGATGATCAATGGCTGAATCCTTACCACTTAGAATAGTTGAACCCTCTTCAGTGAGTTCAAGAGCGTTGCAGGTCATATTTGCCACTCGGTGTCGAACTATTTCCTTGGTCTTCTGCAGGTTCCATATACGAATTTCTTCATGTTGGCAGGTTATGAGCAGATCAGATGAGTGACTGAAATTTAAGTAAAAAATTTGCTGTTCAATGTTTCTCAACTGGAAAGTGATGCACGGACTATCACATTGATCAGATATTGGATTTCAAACATTTGGTAATTCTGACATATAGTCTTTGAAGAAACCCACTACATTTTTCTGTTAGTTGCAAAGGATCTTTTATATGCACTTTCCTATAGAGAGGACAACACCTAACGCAGTCTTTGATATACCAGTCGTGGTGCATTACCTGGGACAAGAAATAGTCCAATGGGCCCACCAACAGGGATCGATCCCAGACCGACCATGCATCAAGCAAACACTTTACTAAAATATTCATAATTATATTTTTTTAAATTTATTTATGTGTGTATATAGTAGGCCTACTTTGTATTCTGGCACTAATGTAGCCTAATCAGTTAAGCGGCCAAAAGAAAAGAAAAGAATGTTGGACTGTTTCCCCACATCAATATACTAGTCATGGTGCACTGGTTGGAATGGGGAAAAACTCAATCAAAAAGTGGGTCAACTGATGAGATTTGAGTGAGTACTCTACCGACTACACTAGATCCTGCCAATCACATAAACTATCAAGGCAAGTAAAGCACACTACTACAAACAAACGCATACATGTAAGCATAAGACACAGGAGGGCAGGGATGGGAATTAGGCACCCTCCTTGACCAGCTGTTTTTAAAACATTGACATTCATTTATTTATAAATATTTAAACCTTTTTAATAATCTGAATATCGGGCAAAATAGATAGCAAAGCTCCATCCATTCAAATCCTTCGGGACAAAATGTTTAAATATTAATCATCCTGTCCACATGGGTAAAATAATATATTAAATTACTATCTAAAATGTTGCAACAAAAATTAATAAGAATATTAAATGCAACAGTTGAATAAATATGCAGACCACTCACTATTTAAATATAATTATCCATTTTCTAATCGAAATAAATAAATATATATATATATAATACTACCAAGAGGAATGAAGTATTTTTAAGGGTGTATAATTGGTTTAAACAATATTTATTTTCCAAATTATAATGGTATGGGACAGGCGTATAATTAAAGTTGGTTCATATACAAGAAAATCTCCTGCTCTCTTTAATGACATATCTGGCATTAAATCTAGTAACACAGGTTATGAATATGAAGCAAACTTCTTCTTTTTTTAAACGTGAACTAAGTAAGAATTAGAGACGTGTTAGCACTTACTGAGGAAACAACATGTCATTGATACGTTTGGAATGACAAGTCTTTTTCAGTTCACAGGTCAATTCTGAGTAGTTAAATCTGTACAGCTGGGAATTGGCACGTCCAACAAAAAACTGGAAAAAAGCAGCAAAATTAGTACAAATTTAAAAATGTACTTAGAAATGTTAATGTGGAATGTATTTAATTAATAATGACTTCTTCTTTTTAATGTCAGTGTACAATTATTCAGTTACGTATTACAAAATTTACCATACTGTTGTACCATGAAAGAAATCACAAAAATAAATTTAAAAAGCACAAATATTTGTGACAATCTAATGTATGCAATGACCAATGGGACAATGTATATAGGCAAATGAATTAAAAGAACATTTTTTAAAAAGTGATTTATATATATATATATATATATATATACAGTATATATATAGATATATAGATATATAGATATATATATATATAGAGCTATATATATATAGAGGTTATTACCAGTGTTTTTCGGTATCATCAATATCATATATTAGGAATAAAAATTGTATTATGCAAGCCTCTGGCGAGCATAATACATTATTTTTATTCCTAATATATGATATTGACGATACTGAAATACACAAGGGTAATAATCTCTTTATCATATAAGCTCAAGCTTAATACAACGTATTTTTGTAAACTGTACATGCAACTTTAATTCCAGTCCGTCATTACTAGATATTTAAATGACGTAAGAATATGTGGCATGGTGTATTTTTGAATGGAAATGACGTCAAACTCGAATGACGTCATTTTGGATGTCCTTGCATCAAAATAAAGTTATGCGTAACATTTTTTGTTTTCTGAACGCTGGACAGCTTTCAGTGTCAAATTGCCATTGAAATGTTTTTATTTGATGACTATGAATGCATACGTCAATCATGGAGTGTCACCCAAGTACGTTTGCTTAAGTGTCAATAAACCTAGTGCCGAGACCTCGACTAATTTACATCTAATTTGCAAAGATATCAAATTCTTAAAGTATGTGATCTGAAAAATATCACATACTTTGATTGCACTGAAAATGTAAGATATTATATGATAAATATATATATATATATATATATATATATTTTTTTTTTTTTTTTTATTCCAGTGCCCATGATGTAAACTACCACCAGGAAAATCATAATTGTTTCTCGTTTTTCACCCCCATGTTACATCAGTGCATGTATTCTCAAATATACAACAGTATTTTCCAAGACAAAATTAAAAGTGTAATGTTGGTGCTACACCAAACACCCAAAATGCACTGAATACAGTTACTTCCAGTTGATGCTACACCAAATTTGGTTACGATGCGCTTCAAACTCATTCCAGTTCAGTCCGGTTCTATTTATGACATCACATCATATGAAAGCAACACAGGCCATTCGCATCCTCCATTTTGCAGGTTTTTATTGTATTTCAAAGGTAAAGGAAAACTGGATGATGTCACATGAAAGCAAAAAGACAGGTAAATTATCAGACGTCATTTGACACATATGACTCTTATGAAAGCAACAGAACCCTCCTGTTACATGACAACCGTATTTGGTATAGCATGTTCCAAAGTGCTTCGATGTGCTTTCGCAACTGGTGTGTCAATGGCGTTGTGATCAACTTTCAGTTCTATTCACTTCCAGTTCAAAGCACATCGTTGCACACTGGCAAAACCCTATTTGATGCAGCACCAACATTAAATGTATTTTGTTTTATGTAATAATCAAGGCAACTATACCTGATGGCCAGCTCCTCTCAATGCAATAGAAGTTAATGGACTGGTTTTGGTCAACAGTAATGTATCCTTCCATGGTCTGGAAATCGAAACACATCATTCTTATTTAAGGGCTGTCTCATATCAAAATTCTCAATTATTTTTATCAGACATAATTAATATATGTATTAGTACATTTGCAAAAAACTTAAGACAAAGTTCTAGGATAGATAAAACACATTATAAGTCTACAAGCTACAAATACTGCATAGTATAGGACATAAGGAAGAGCACTCTAAATGTTGTTGGGGGGTTTTTGAAGTGCAGAAAACACAGGTTTCCGACGCCATATAACCATAAATAAAATGTGTTGGGTGCATTGTTAAATAAGCCATTTCCTTGTGTAGGAAAATGATCAGTATTGAAATGAAATGTAAAAATATGTTATGACCTAACAGGTTAAGAACTCAATTTCAAATAATAAAAAATAACAGCCTATTGGGTTAAATAATTATGGCATGTGATCAAACCAAATTAAACAATATATTCAGATCTTTGATCAGAAGAACTAAAGGATGTACAGATGGAAAGGGATAAAAAGGCCTAATGAGTGACATGTGCATAAAAATGGAAAATTTGAGAAATTACTTGTTGTACAACTTTCAACATGTTTCAAAAACCAATTATTCACAGTGTTTATAACTGTACTAACAGCAAAAGAAGTTCTGAGAACCACGGTCCATAATACTTACTTTACACATGCTTTGTGTGAAAAAGAACTCTTGATTTTGTTGCCAACTATCGTGACTTTTATATTGTACTGGCCAAGGGTTCCATCGCCAGCTCCAATCACAAACTCGTACAAGGGCAATGTTTCTTTGTTGCCCTCCTTCTTTTTAATGGCATTATCAGCCCGGACAAAGGCCAGTGCTGTGATGCCTTGGCAGAATTTCTCTTTCTCTGGGACTACATAGGTCAGGCGGTAAGAATCCATATTGATGGCAAGGATGTCACCTGTTGTGGTGCCACAGAAGATAAATGCTGGGCTGAACTCATCAACTACCTGTATTAAGAAAAATAAGCAGAATAATAATTAGTTTACTGTATAAAATAATTAATTTACTGTTCAAAATAATTATTTTACTGTATCCCACGTACAGTACTAATCATTTAGTATTAGTGGTGTTGAAAACCCCCAGAAATACATGCATGAAATACAGACGACTCACAGAAGGAATGGACAATCCTTATTCTGCATATTATGGACAGAAGTAAAAAAAAAAAACCCCAGAAAAACTGCATATTATGGACAGAAGTAAAAAGAAAAAACAGAAAAAAGAAAGGTTAGGAAAAAAACATTTCTTTAACTACACCTCAGCACATTTTAAACTATGGTTATTTAGTAACTAACATAGAATTATTTCGACACTTGATTAAAGCAGAAGGGACGAGGGTGGAGGTTGGGGGGGTGGGGAAGAAGAACTCCTACATCCACATAGGCTACTCCTACCCAAATGCATTAATCCACTGACAGAACATTACATACAAAGACCAGTTGCATGGCAATGGCTGAGATGGACAATCCCTCACCCAACCACCCCTCGAGTCCATTCTTTGATCCTATGACCCATATCACCTCAAATGAGCACTTTACTACTGGGCTACATCTCACTCCAGTTAAAAACAAATTACAAGCCCAACAAGAACAAAGATATTAATAGCAAGTGAATCAATTTATACTAAACAATCAAAGTCAGGAAAGCCTGAGCCTGGTGCTCTGAGAAGATATCAAGGAAAATCTAATTTAGATGTTGAGTCATTTATTTGTGTAAGTTAACAAAACTTGGTCATTTGGCCACTCACCTGGATACAATGGATAATCCGCTTGACACCCCCCATGTTCACATCAGTGGGACGTATCTTCCTGTTGGCACTATCGATCTCCCAGACGCGCAAGGTGTTGCTGAAAACAAGCAGATTTAATCATGTCATATTACAAAACAATTATCTATCTCATCTAACCCACTATTAGCACAGCACTAGTATATGCAGGATTTATTGTTGAAAAAAACCCCACAAAAACCTGCAGGCACTTTTGTCCAGGGTAGAAATGAATTAATGTTTAGCAACACCCCAGCACAAAACAATATGTCAGTCACTGGTTGTGAACTCCAAATACACTTAATTTTACTGATGGATTAGTGTAATATGCATGTTTTCTGTTTAACGTGAATAGCATAAGACATCTGGCAACCAATCAAGGACTTTCAATGACAAAGGTCAAAAGACAGTGTCTATACTTGCTCTTGAAAAATATCTAATAACATTTTAACTAGATCATTAGTAGTATTGGTATAAAGTGGAATTTCCACATTAGCTCAGTTGGTAGAGCGCTGAACTCTCGCACCGAGTTTATGGTTCAAATCCCCCCCAGTGGAGGATGATTTATCTGATACTGGTAACTAAGATTAAAGAAAGGCAACACTTACTCTCCACCAGTGACAAAGATCTTGTCCGACACATTGGACGTATTCAGACAGTACGTATTTCCGGCACTTTTGTGTTGAGCAGGAGAACCACAGAGTGCTTCACCAGTCTCAACATCCCAAATAACAACTCTGCAATACACACGACAAAGGGTTTTCATTTCACATACAATAATATACCGATCACCAAAAGAAATGCGAATATAATAATAATAATAATATAATATTAAATTTTGAAGTTTTTAAAGATGTGATTAACACATTAAAATTCAGGAGAATTACACGTCAATATACTGTTTATCATTTCACAGAATCGAGCATTTGTAATCAATTAAACCTATTGCTACTAACCATAACCCTGATTTGTGTGTTTCTTTTGGTGTTCAATACATAGATATAAAAAATAACCGAACTACCCCACCCACCCACCCAAAAAAATGCATCTTTCACTTTCAAAGATTCAATTTTTAAAAACCCAAACTGTTTTTAATACAGAAAAATATGTAATTTTTATTTTGTGAGATACAAATACAACAGGGAGTTTGAGGCAATTGCCACTCAAAATAAACAATATGCTTTCAGAAAATCAGACTCACAAATAGCTTTTCCTTTTCAGCTTAAAGCATTAAATATATCTAGAGAATTTACATCAATATCTGTCTTGCAGTATTTATAGCTTTTGCTAAAAGATTAAAATTAGAAAGCTTCCCACTCCACATGTTGAATTTCGAGCCATGTTTTGATAGTGGGAAATTCTGAAACAATCACTTACGATCCATCGTCTTGTCCACCAAGGGAAATCAAGTAACGATCATTCTTCGTAAAGGCCAATGCTTCAACTTTCACTTTGTGCAGTGCCATTTTATGAATCGGCCTCTTTGTTTCATAGTCCCAAATAATAATAGTAGCCTAAAAAAGTGATAAAAATACATTTGATATTATTCTATTTTAAACCAAAAATAAAATATGGAAACAAACAATTCCCAGAACACAATACAGTATGCATATATTACCTCTACAGACATTTTTAAGGTACCAGTAAGCAGGGGAAAACAAGGCTACATGCATACAAAGAATAGAAAAAAATGCTTGACAACACTCCAGCACATTTTTATCTATGGCTATCAACATACAATAATTGTGACATATGTGCTTGGGTTGAAGGATCAAATCCCCTCGATAGACCTTTTATTTTTCCCTTCCATAAAAGATCCCTTGTTGCTAATCGAGACATGTAGCAGGTTTCATCTGTCTACGCATCACAATGATCAACTGTATGACATCCAATAGCCAATGATTTATATATCAATGTGCCCTAGTGGTATTATTAGTCAAAACAAACATTTAAAGGCTATACTTACTGATAAAAAGTAAGGAATCTTTTGTGTGCACTTTTTCAATAACAGAAGACCAAATACTGTGGACTTTAATATGACAGGGTCAGGAAAACCCAATTGAAATCCAGTCAAATGTTGTCATCTTGATGTTAAAGGGACCGAACCAAACAGCTTGAGATGGCAGTGGGTCAAGATTTAAACAGCATTTTTTTTTTAATTGTGCCATAGGACTATTTCTCGATTTTGTGATATCCTGGGTTAACAAGGCAAAAGGGGTCAAGATACTGACATTTGACTGCACATGGTTACTTCACTGCATTTCTTAAAATTCTGATTGTTAAACTGTTATATATTGATTACCAGTGCATGATGAAATTCTCACCTTGAAACCCATGTGAGTGGTCTGTCCTGATGCGATGTATCTGCCGTCTAAGTTGGAAATGGCCAGACATGTGACATCATCAGTGTGTTCAGAGAGGATTGCTGGGACCCCATTCCCTTCCTTTGTGATGTCTTCAATGACCACGTTGCAGCCAAGTGGGTACACTAAGTGCTGACGATCTGAGTGAACTTTGAGGCCATTAGGAACAGTCCCTGAAAGAAGAGAAAAATATACAGATTATGTAATTTTACTTTACCTAGAAACAAGTCTATTGATTTCATCAAATCAAAGATATTATAATTTTGTAGTTTTACTGATGAAAACGTAAACCATATGTTTACTTTATTAGTCAAGCAACAGTAAGTTATTCAAGAGTCTGTCCTGAATTTGCTGCCATAATATAATGTTTTTGACAACCATAAACACAATATTATTAACTGCAGTTTATTTTTCAGAATATCAGTGTCTGTATGTATAAGGTATTTCTGACCCCATGCTTTAAGACAACTTTTGAGTCTAGACTCAAGACTAATAGAAATGAGACTTTAATGTCAAGGTAATGCAAAACAAATTGCATACATGTGACGTTATTCAAGATTTAAATCTAGACTAAAAGTTTATAAGCTCTAATAATTTTATAGAAGAATATAGCCCAAACTGGATTTTACCTTCCAATAATTTTGTAGCCTACATACTACAGAAATAGATACTGTAGGAAGTAATATGAAGTTTGAGTTCCTGAAAAGACCAGACACATTTTAGGTATATAGACATTGATAACCTTCACACCTTCATGAATAACAGGACCCATCCACTGTGTATCAGTTAAGAAACTGAGGAATATATTTAATTGTCTCTGAGTAAGTTAAGCTTGGTATTTGTAGGTTCATTTACTATTAACAGATGTACCAGATGCAAAATGAGGCGGCGGGGCAGTGGTCTGAAAAGAGGATTTTTTTCTCTCTTACTACAAACATTGGCAATTTTATTTTTTTGCAGGTACCGGCATTAATTTTTCATAACTAAAATTAGACATCATTAACCATATTTAGTGATGATTTAATCTATTTAATCTTGAAACATATAAAACGCTAATGATTGTTATTGGTAAAAATGGCAATGGGAGTAGGTGATATCTATTTTCACCTTTGCCATTATCTCCTTTGTGTTCTTAAAACAACAACCCTCACACCAGTACATTATGCCATGTAAACTATTTAACCCCATTTTTGGGAAGAACATAAAATTTTATCTGACAACAAACAATACTGGAATATTAGTACAAATCAACCCTATTAAACAGCATTTAAAAATGAAGTCAATATCTGATTTTTATATTATTGTGAGCACTGGTGAAGTTTTTTATGGTCAAAGTGAATATGTCAAATGTACTTTACAGACTGAGTTGCTATATGATCATCTTCCAAAACATTTTTTTTTTATTATTTAATAGAAAAGGCATTAGCATACTAATAATAGAGATCTGCAGTAAATACATATTTGATTCATCTTCATACAAACAGTAACAGATTGGGTTGGGTTTTTTTTATTATTGGCCAAAAAAAACCTATAAAGCATAAAAAACACATCATGTTAATGTAATTTTTATTTATTCATCATGTGTATGTTATTCATACAAATAACAGAAATCAAGGTGTGGTAGATACAAAAATTGGTTTACACATGGAAAATGTTAGAGATAATCTTCATCCCCAAAGAATTATGGGAAAGATATCCACCTGTTACCCCCATTATATTGATACATTTATAAAGAGAAAAGTAACCCTAACCCTAACTACATGTAAATCTAACGAACCCTAACTCTAAAACTAACCCTACTAACCAAAATACGGTGGTAACGGATAGATATTTTACCGAGCTCCTATTCATATATGCCTATGTGATAACTGTAATTATAACACTGTACACTTAACGGAAAGATTTCCGAACATTCCAGTATGCATGCTAATACTATCACTAACCCTAAACCTATGCCTGAATGAATTGAATGCTGGAACATTCAGAGTCTATTTTCAAATAAAAATTAATAAATAATTTTGGCCATTATCATTGTGCATTTAAGACAGTATCCCTTTAAAGGTGCAGACCCTAGTTTCAGCCTGTGAAATTGAACACTACGTTTCATTAATCTACAAACCTGCAACATTCATTTGGATAAGATTATAACAGAGAGAAACTAAAGTCCGAGATGTTTAAACACTGAAATACCATCTGAAAATAACTAGAGCTTGTCTTGATAACCATTATTTCTCTGACAAATGTGCGTTTTTACCATTTTAAAATTATGAAATATGCATTTCAGAGTATTTCAAAAACCTGGATGACCAGAACCACTTCAGGTGCAGGCTACGAAAATTAATATTCTAAATAAATAGAGGCTATTTTCACTTATCCGATAACGTAACGCCATGATATATTTCTTCCAATGGAACTTTTCCGGAAAATTTGAATAAAAATTATATTTTTTTAATCATTAAATTAACATTTATTTAATAATACTGCTGTGCAAACATACCTGACAATGTGATCTTCAAAAAATCCTCACAAAAACATATCCAATCGAACGCTGTTAAATTCTTAAACTTAACTCAATGACAGTACATTGTGTCATCATTATTTAGCTTCGTATTCAATTTGTTTTAGACATTTTATTGTTATTGCACTTCATATCCTTTTTTATAGGTACAGTTGTTTAAATTACTTCTTTTTTTTTTTTCAAATACGATCAGATGCATTGGTAATCAGTAAACTTAAATACAAAGAAACGAGACAAAGGGAGATAATTTAATCATGACCTTTTACAAAAAAGTAAATACGATTTCTATATTTTCACTGGAGCTAAAATACAGTGAAAACATGACTTTTCACCGGATATCACTTTTATGATTGCCGTAGATCTATATATTTCATTGCTATGTATATAATAATAAGATCTAAGTATGTCTAGTTTACATTATCCAAAACAACTTTTAAAGGGACATTCCTGAGTTTGGTGCAATTTTTAAGATATGATCAACTAAGAGAGACTTTTTATCGATTGTAATTACATATCAAATATATTTTTCTGCATAAAATAGTAGTAGTTGTATATAAAACGTGTTTCTGATCGTTCAAATATTTGTACTAGGTTAAATTTAATTTTAATTCCTAAAAAAAAAAAATTCGTACATACAAAATTATTTTAAGACAAAATCCAGTTTGGGCTTCTTACAAATATTAAGACGACCAGAAACACATTGAATATACAGACACTGATATTCTAAACAAGAAAATATATTTATTATGTAAGTTTAATCGAAGAAATATTTTATTAATCGGAAACATCTTACAATGCAGCAAACTCAGGAATGTCCCTTTAATAGTGAAAAATATGTGGTAGTGTTTAAAAACTAGGGTCTGTTACTTTTAATATTATTATGGTTGCCATGGTAAATGTATACAAAAATTAAATCAGTTGTACAAAATATTCTGAATTGATTCTCATTTTACCATTTTTTTAAAATACTAATTAATTCCTTTTTTTAAGTTTATAAATTCGTATCACTACGTTGGAAAGGACTATTATTTTTATAAACATGATAAACAATAATTACAATTTCAGTCTTGCATGATAGGCTAAATGATAAATCTTGAAATTATTTTAGAATGTAAATTGTTACCATTAAATCCAATAATTCCTTCTAGAGGTAAGGTAAGTACGTCTGTCGTCATCCTTACAAGTCAAAACTAAAAATACTGAAGTTGGTTAAGTTTTCATTCGATGATTTCCTCACCAAGCTCCCGTCTAATATTTGCTGTTGTTGTCATTGACAACAAAATGGACGCCAAGTGTCCAAATAGCGCCACCAGGCCAGACCCATCGATTCAGGAGCAGACAACTATTTAGTGAGGCCAGTAGCTTGGACTGAGATTCATTTTAAAATATTGTTTTATTTAACGACACCACTAGAGCACATCGATTTGTTAAAAATTGGCTATTGGATGTCAAACATTTGGCATTTTTGACATACAGTGTTAGAGAGGAAACCTGTTAGCACCGATTCGTCGCGTAGTTGTGGAAATCATTTCCAAAACTTTTTTCTTTTTTTTCTTCTGTAAATGCATTTTATATAAAAGGCAAAGACGCATTCTCTGGATTCAACGAGTTACTCTCGGCTTACTAATTTCTAAAACTATACGTAGCTCCCTATCTTTATCTTTTGGCTGACCGTTCAAAACTGCGCCTGACTTCTTTCATCAAAAATGCGCACCCATTCTCTTTGGACCGGCCTCGGTGGAGTGGTTAGGCCATCGGTCTACAGGCTGGTAGGTACTGGGTTCGGATCCCAATCGAAGCATGGAATTTTTAATCCAGATACCGACTCCAAACCCTGAGTGAGTAATCCGCAAGGCTCAATGGGTAGGTGTAAAACCACATGTACCGACCAGTGATCCATAACTGGTTCAACAAAGGCCATGGTTTGTGCTATCCTGCCTGTGGGAAGCGCAAATAAAATATCCCTTGCTGCTAATCGGAAAGAGTAGCCTATGTAGTGGCGACAGCGGGTTTCTTCTCAAAATCTGTGTGGTCCTTAACCATATGTCTGACGCCATATAACCGTAAATAAAATGGGTTGAGTGCTTTCTTTCTTTCTTTCCATTCTCTTTGGCTTAATCCTACGGGACATTCCAAATTAAATAGCACTATACCACCCTCCGGTCGGACTGATGGTGTTCCCTTGCACCTGCTAGTGCAGGCGCCCCCCCCCCCCCTCCAACCCACCCCACTCCTTTCCTATCCGAGGCCGGGACCTGTGCCCAGGACAGGCGTGCACTACAACAGCTTGTTCTGAAAGTGCACGTTAATCACACTTACACTAGATTCATTGCAAAGATTTCAGCCAATACCTTTACCTTAATTGGTAAAAGTGAAGAAGACTGTGCATAAATATACCTTTTTTTTTTTTTTTAAACTTCCCCTGAATGAGTAAATAATGTATTGACGGTACATTTTTGTTTTTGTGTTTGTGTGTGTGTGTGTGTGGGGGGGGGGTCTTCTTTTTTCGTGAGTTTTTTTTTGGGGGGTAGGGTGTGGGTGGGTGGCTAGATTGTGTAGCGATTGCGTAATCATTGTGATGCCTTGTTTGTGTTTTTTATATACCAACCTGCTGTTGAACACACAGATAACTTTATTGCTTCTTTTCTTTCTTTCCTTCATTCTTTCTCTCTCTCTCTCTCTCTCTCTCTCTCTCTCTCTCTCTCTCTCTCTCTCTCTCTCTCTCTCTCTCTCTCTCTCTCTCTCTTTCAGTAATATTTATTTCTATCATATTTGACATGTGTTGTAACATGCACGTATGGAGGCCTTGTAACATGCACGTATGGAGGCCTTGTGCCTAATCCATTCGTGTGTGTGGGGGGGGGGGTGTGTTGGTTGAGGGGGTTGGGGGGTGTTGTTGTTTTTTAGCAATAAAATAAGTTTCAATTAATCAAGATGAAACCAGTTACATGTTTCTATTTGTAGCAAGATATCTTTTAAATGTACCATCCCACAGAGAGGATAGCTATGCATTTAAGGTGATCTTAGGGCTAAGATCGCTTTGTGGAACGGGGCCCATGACAGTGTGTTAGTGGTTATTGTGAGAGGAGTCAGTGTAGTTGTCTTACCCACCGAGTCGTTAAAACTCGCTCTGGATGGGAGCCGGTACCGGGTTACGAACCCAGTACCTATCAGCCTTATGTCCGACGCCTGTATTCATTTTTATTACATACTTACCTATAAATATTTGACGTGCCTATATCTAAATAAGGTCCAAGCACGCTGTCCTAGGGACACAATCCAATAGCCTGGACACAGATTGGGGGTAGGACAAAAGGTGCTATGGCTTTAGTTGGTTGATCTATAATCGATAAAATAGTGGGTGTATTTCTAATGAAAATAAAATAAGTTTATTGTCGTCGTTCTAAACGGTCCTTAAAATAACAATGCAAGCAGACATGCAGATCAATTTTGATGCCATGGCCTAAAGAAAAATAATGACAAGCCCACCCAAGGATCTACGGGTTATGGTTTTATATGGTGTGATTTGTTAAAACCTTTAAATTAATTTTAAATATTTTTAAAATATTTTATTATTATGTGTAAAAACAGTAAATAACCACAAAGTTAAAAAGTAACCACATACTAACAGCATTTTAGAACATAAATAAATAAACATAAAGAACATTATAAAAAGCAAACACCGATAACATATATAAGGGCTACAAATTTAAATAATGCTAAAATTTATCTGATTGGCACACTCGTATAATATCCCAAAACGGGTAAAAGAGAGAGAGGAATAGGAGAAGGTAATTACAAAGCAAAGAAATGATCATGTGGGGACTTTTTATATATGATATTCGGCGTTTGTGACACATTCTAGAATATAGTTGTCGATCTCGGGCTTGGCATGTTTTGGTGGGTTTAGAAGATCTTTTGCAGAGAATGAAAGGCCCAAATTGCAAATAAAGGATTTTAGAGGTTTTTTGAAAGTTTCGAAACCTGGGCAAACTAATAAATAATGTTTGACATCTTCGGTTTGATCACATTGAGGGCAATTGGGTGTTAGCAGAGTATTTCGTTTGAATTTACATGCAGCTTAATATATAGATTAGTTTTTCTTTTATACATTATTTAATACTAATCTAAAGTTATTTAGCAGTCACGGCCGCGACTAAATTATAAAAATATTTTGGAGTTGCCGACAACACATTGAGCACGCTTCCAACAACAAATCAACAATACACATCAATGTTTATACATGGCTCCGGGTTATCCATGAACAGGTCTAAACAATCATATTGAACACATCATATTGACATTTTTCACAACAATATTATTGGACATACTATTTACAAAACATATGAACTTGGCTCCGGGTTAACCGCGAGCAGGTAGATCAACAATTCACATCAATGTTTAGGCTATATCTGGGTCCGGGTTATCTGTGAGCAGGTCTAACCATCATATGGAACACATCATATTGACATTTTTCACAACAATATTATTGGACATACTATTTACAAAACATATGAATCTGGCTCCGAGTTATCCGCGAGCAGGAAGCAACCACAACAAATGTCATATTGTGTTCTTATATATGTCGAATTGGAGTACCGCGTAATCCCCACATGGGCAAGTACGGTTTTTGCCAGCAAGACATAAATCGTAATGTTGTCTTGTCACAATCGGCTCTCCCCGTACCTAATTTCGTACGAAGCACTCGTTTTGTCGATACAATATATATACTCTTCAAAAAAAGTAGGGGAACCTGAAATATTAATGTTAATATCAACTATTAGACCGAACATACGTTTTGACCACAGACATCCTAGTAAAGAACGTTCATGTCTGTTTATCAATACACCGAAACACATTCCATATGACCGGCGCAGACGAGCGTTTTTTAACGCAAAAATGCAGACTCAACGCAGACGGATGCGTCTCGTGTGCGCCTACCTGCGATGCGTTCCTGCGATCCACTGACGATTTCTTTTATTAATTAATTTATTTATACTTTACTTTAGGAAAAATATGTAATTTATTAATACATTTTAAAACATAATAAACTTTATTTAAAACGTTATGTACAGTAGGCTATACTATTACAATATAAATCTTTCTTATTTCACAATTGTTTGTTTTAATTATTATTATTAGGCATAGTACAATGAATGCAATAATTTATATTTTTTAATTTCATCTATTTAGAAATGTCATTAATTACACATGCCTAGTCTTTGTTTCAAAGATGAGCAGTTGGAAATTATTTGTGTTGAAACATTTACATGTTAGTCATTTTTAATGGTCAGGTCTGTTTTCACAGTTCTATTCATCACTGAAACCAATAATTGTTAATTTCGTTATATGCTGTTTCAGACTGATATATGACATTGGCTTGGGTTTTTATTTATAAATTGCAATACATTTCCTACGGTGGTATGCACGAAATACCGTGATTTTACTGGATCACTATTTTCACAATATGCTTTCGTAATATATGGCTATAAATATCCTAACTTCATAGAAAGTGAATTTGGAATAACACTTCGTTTGACATGTCCAGAATGGCAGCCACCGTAGATAACATGAAAGGCATGTTACTGAATAGACAGATGATTGGTCAATATAAAAATGTGAACGCAACGCAGACGCAAGTACACAAATGTGGGCGCACACGTGCGGCAGGAGACTGATGTGTTTAAAATCAAACATGTTTGATATTTGAAAAATCGACGCAGCGCTAAAAAAAACCGCAACGCAGCTCTATGCGTTTTTACTGCGTTCGTACGGATGCGTTTTTTAACGCAAGACGCATGCGTTAAAAAATGCTCGTCTGCGCCGGGCAAGTTTGCACGTGCATCACGCAGTTGCACCGTACATGTGCGTGGGGTGTCATTCTCGATGTTAACAATTTTCAGGAATGTCGATTAATAACTGTGGAACATTATTTCTGTCAATCTTTTTAATTCTGTTGATCATACAGTTGTTTGTTTTGTTTTTAGTCATTTTTATTGTTTGAATTTGCGATGCGACGTATGCAACGGATAAAAAAAAAAACCCGTCAACTTTCAAATTTCACTTCTGACCCCAATCGTCCTTCAAGATCTTTGGTGGTCATAAAACCTACTGTAATACTGAACTACCGGTTGTAATGTTTGTCCAATTAATTCACTATTATCATATAACCATTCCCAACAGCTAATATACCTTACTGTTTGGCAATTGCAAATTCTTATTAGAGTTACCCTACTTTTTTAGTATATAATAAGCTCGACATGTATAACGTATTTTAGACAATGCAAGATCTAGATTTCAAAAGCTGGAACAGAAGGAAAAATTTACTATTGAAAAGTTAAAGTAATCCGTTAAATACTGCTTGATTTTGAGGCCAGTGTTGATCAATCTAATTAAAATTAGCTCCACTATTACATGTGGATCTAACAGCAACCAGTTGGAGCTCATGTCCACCAATCAAAACCTTACTTGCAGAATCATGCCAGTGATTTGAAAATAATTTGAAAATATTCTGAATTATCCTGAGGGTATACGATATGTTTCATGTGAATTACGAATGCCTTATTTAGACCAGTAGAACTAATTTTAATCAGATTGCGTAGTCTCCAATGTCCAGGTAACATTTTGTCTGTAAATAATAATTTAAATATTGACCAATCACACTTCGCCTTTTATAACGTTATTTGGGTGCATACAAATTCTAAAAATATCGGGCGAGTCTATTTTAGTGGCCGCAGTACAGCGAACCATACGAATACGTACGGGATGAGTTATCAGTCTTCAATTTTACATTCAAAAGTATTCATTTATTTATAAAAAAAACCCCAACTAAATCAGTCTTCAGTATTATAAAATAAAACACGTTTTAAGGCATTCGTAATTCACACAAAACATGTCGTATATCCTCAGGATAATTCGGAATATTTTCAAATTATTTTTAAATCACTGGCATGATTCTGCAAGTAAGGTTTTGATTGGTGACATGAGCTCCAACTGGCTGTTGTTAGATCCACATGTAATAGTGGAGCTAATTTTAATTAGATTGAGTGTTGATATTTTTTTAGGTATATGCAACTAATTTGCACTGATTTCTTTTACACTTTAATTAATTAATTCATTCATTCATTCATTCATTCATTCATTCATTTATTCATTCTTTTACACTTTATTTCCAACTCTGGTGGGTAAATTAGTAGAAGGTAATTTGTCATTCTGGAGTGCGTGACGTAGCCCAATGGTAAAGCGTTCGCCTGATGCGAGGTCGTGCTAGGATCGATCCCCGTCGATGAGTCCACTGGGCTATTTCTCGTTCCAGCCAGTGCACCACGACTACTATATCAAATGTGTGGTATGTGCTATCTTGTCTGTGGGATGGTGCATATAAAATATGTTTTGCTACTTGTGGAAAATATAGCGGGTTTCCTCTCTGTCAAAATTACAAAACGTTTGACATCCAATAGCCGATGATTAATACATCAATGTGCTCTAGTGGTGCCATTAAACAAAACAAACTTTCTGTCATTGTGCTATTATAAATGATGCAAGCTCATCAATACAGCGTGGAGTGCACTCAAACTTGTTGACTAGTTTGTTTTGAATTGAGATAATTTGTTAGAAATTCCGATTCATATGCATAGGGAAATCAAACGAGTAATGGGGGCACAGTTTGAGCTCATGGTCGTCATGGTGATGTCAGTTTTCTGATTATAATGTGTCGTGTCCCCAAATTTAAAATATGAATATAATCGATGGGAAATTAAGTCCAATACTGCGCGTGTCTGTCTCGGGTCTTTGTCTTGACTCACTATGACTGTATATTTTACAAACTGTCCTGTCCACGAATTGATCTTAGCGCCAGCTAAAACCAGCTTGAGACTAAGTTCGTTTCATGGAACGGGACCCAAATCCGCGGGAGATAGTATGACGCGGATCCGGGAGGGAGGGGGGCGAGGTGGACTGGACCCCCCTGTTTAGGACGAGAACAAATTCCCACTTATTTTTAAAGTGCTATTTTTATTTAGTTCCATTTACGTTTTTGCGCATGAGAAAGTGTGAGAGAGACAGAAACCGACGGACAGAGACAGAGAGAGACAGAGAGGCATAGGGTACCGCCCATATTATATTTATAAGGCTGTATATATGCCAAAGTGACACGCGTAATATGTAGGCCTATGGATTTCCTCCTATTTCCTCAGATCCAACGCTTCTCTTCACACACACCCACACACCTTATCTTAACACATCGTTAATTCCAGCGTGGGGCGGGACATAGCCCAGTGGTACAGCGCTTAGCACTTGTTTGATGCGCGGTCGCAGGGGCGTGCGCAGGAAATTTTGCAGGGTGGGGGTCGAGGTGTCTGGCGAAGCCCGAAAATTTTGAAAAATTGACCCCTTCTAGGGCTATTCTGAGGTTTTTTTTGCTGGCTATCCGAGCTGCTTTTTGACCACATTTTTTTGGAAAGAAATTACATTAAAAATCGGGATATGAAAAACAAATTCGCCTTGAGCGGGGGGGGGGGGGGGTGTTCGACCCCAACCCCCCCCCCCCTGCGCACGCGCCTGGGTCGGTCCGAGATTGATTCCTGTCGGTGGCCCATTGGGCTATTTCTCCTTCCAGCCAGTGCACCACAACTGGTATAGCCGTGGTAGCCTATGTGCCGTCCTGTCTGTGTGATGGTGCACGTAAAAGATCCCTTGCTACTAATGGAAAAATGTAGCGGGTTTCCTCTCTAAGACTGTCAAAATTACCAAATGTTTGACGTCCAATAGCCGATGATTAATAAATCAATGTGCTCTAGTGGTGTCATTAAACAAAACAAACTTCTCTCTCTCCCTTCCCCCTCTCTCTCTCTCTCTCTCTCTCTCTCTCTCTCTCTCTCTCTCTCTCCCCCCTCCCACTCTCTCAAAAACAGCAACGAAATATATCAGTAAAAAGCAATATTAGTATTATCTCAACAGTTATTAGATATTTTATTTAACAGTGAATAAATATGCTGTTCGTATAATGCATCTCCTTATGTGGCACTGTGTCACTGCAATAAACGTAAACAAAAACACGGTTATAAATATTTCTGGAAATATGGGTCATGTTAATGTGTGTCAAACATGACGCACGCAAGCCCGGCGAAATGAAAGTAATACATTCTAATACACTACTGTTGTCTATAATTAGTACTCGTATTGAGTATGGAGAGTTATTTCTCATTTTTCAATTAACAATATACTGGTATTATTTATTTATAAATGTTTATTTTTCAACCTAGCATTGTAAAAATTAAATACGCATTATAAATCAGTTCCAAATATATACATCTTTACTAAATTTAGCACACGGCTACTATATTTATCAGCTCGATTAATTTGTTTAAATTCATTAGGCCTATTTCATACCTAAATATTGAACTGAAAATCTAGGATTTAGGTATTAATAACCTATTCCAGGACACAAATATGCTATTAATGTTATTTTTAAAGCTTTAGAAAAAGCTTTGTTCACCAAAATCAACGATTGGTGACACATACTGCAAAACGTATAATATATATAAAATGCAGAATTATTATTTTACTATACATGTATATGAACAGTTTGATATATGACATACAACTAACAAAAATATTACACTTTTCCATCGAATAATAAATAAATAAATTATACCCAGTCACATACGTACTGGATTGTTGGCCACTTCGAATTTAAGGGGCAGGGGTAGATGCTACCATGCCTTTCCATGCTATTGGCACCGACCTATTGGTCAGTAATATTTAAAAGCTAACAGGATTTATGCTAGAAGCCACTAATGTATCGATTTTTTCTCTCATTAACTTTTAAACCGAACAAGGTTTAAATAGTCAGCCAGCCTTAAAGGTCCAGGCTTATGACACATTATTAATACACAGTATATACCCAGTGTGTGTGTATATGTATATATATATATATATATATATATATATACCAGGCGCGTGCGCAGGGGGTGGGGGTGGTTTGGGGGTCGAACCCCCACCTGCTCAAGACGAAAAACAAATTCATATCCCAATTTTTTACATTCCTGTGAAAGCAGCTCAGCTAGTTTTCGGGTGGAGGGCCCCCCAGACCTCCCGCCACGGGCTTCGCGCCTGCGGCGCTCGCGGTGTCGGGCTTCGCCAGTCACCTCGACCCCCCCCCCCCCACCTGCACAAATTTCCTGCGCACGCCCCTGTTTCACACACATACATGTATGTATGTATGTATGTATGTATGTATGTATCATGTATGTATTGATGTATGAATATCTATATATTGTATGTATGTCGAGGTTGACTGTTACATACATAGATATTAACGCACTGGCGCAGGGGATAATTAAATCCTTTCTGGCCTCACAAATTATCCCATGCCGTTGCTGGGACTCGAACCTGTGGCACCGAATCGCCCGCAAATTGCAAGACTAACCACGATACGCTCTGAGCTATCGAAGCTTCCATAAAAAGGAAGTTCTTTTAACTCAACCATATGCATGGGGTCTACAATCTACGCGGTCGATCCCGCTTACGTGCATGAAACAGTGGGCAGACCTGGCACTGGCTAGTATGTATTGATGTATGAATATCTATATATTGTATGTATGTCGAGGTTGACTGTTACATACATAGATATTAACGCACTGGCGCAGGGGATAATTTAATTCCTTTCTGGCCTCACAAATTATCCCATGCCGTTGCTGGGACTCGAACCTGTGGCACCGAATCGCCCGCAAATTGCAAGACTAACCACGATACGCTCTGAGCTATCGAAGCTTCCATAAAAAGGAAGTTCTTTTAACTCAACCATATGCATGGGGTCTACAATCTACGCGGTCGATCCCGCTTACGTGCATGAAACAGTGGGCAGACCTGACACTGGCTAGTATGTATTGATGTATGAATATCTATATATTGTATGTATGTCGAGGTTGACTGTTACATACATAGATATTAACGCACTGGCGCAGGGGATAATTAAATCCTTTCTGGCCTCACAAATTATCCCATGCCGTTGCTGGGACTGTATGTATGTATGTATGTATCATGTATGTATGTATGTATGCATGTATGCATGTGTGTGTGTGTGTGTGTGTGTGTGTGTGTGTGTGTGTGTGTGTGTGTGTGTATCTATACACACACACACACACACACACACACACACACACATATATATATATATATATATATATATATACCGAAATGTTTTATTTAACGACGCACTCAACACATTTTATTTACGGTTATATGGCGTCAGACATGGTTAAGGACCACAGAGATTTTGAGAGGAAATCCCATGCCTCGACTGGGATCCGAAGCTTTTAGCGCTTCCCACAGGCAGGATAGCCGCCCTAGGAACGGCGGATACCTAAATGTTTAGACGGGGCGGGAAGAGTGTTTGTCAAAAGTGCTTTGGCCGATTGATCGAACTCCCTCGATGTACCTATTTGCTGATAGATTTTTCCCCCGTCCCAACCAGTGCACTGGCTGGAGCGAGAAATAGCCCAATGGTGCTTGATGGGCTTCCATTGGATATAAAGGCAAAAATAGATTGCATCATCAGGCGGGACGTAGCCCAGTGGTAAAGCGCTCGCCTGATTAGCGCTCGGTCTAGGATCGATCCCCGTCGGTGGGCCCATTGAGCTATATTATCATTCTTTTGTGGATGTTGGGCATATGAAAACAAAAATTCAAAACATTCTGGTAATCATTGGCTATTGGATGTCAAACATTGGTACCGTACTTTTATCACATAGTCTTCAGAGAAAGGAAGGCAGGAATGTTTTATTTAACGACGCACTCAACACATTTTATTTACGATTATATGGCGGTAGACATATGGTTAAGAACCACACAGATATATAGAGAGGAAATTCGCTGTCGCCACTTCATGGACTACACTTTTCGATTAGCAGCAAGGGATCTTTATATGCACCATCCCACAGACAGGATAGTACATACCACGGCCTTTGGTATACCATTTGTGGAGCACTGGCTGGAACGAGAAATAGCCCAATGGACCCACCGACGGGGATCGATCCTAAACCGACCGCGCATCAAGGAAACATTTGTCCATTAGTTCACAGCTAAGGGTGTACGTTAACCGAAACATGCAACTGGACAATAAAATCGTAAAAGGAATTAAGAGGTTTGACGACACCCTAGCACATGGAATCTACACAACTCGTTGCACTTAAAAAAACAAACAAAAACAAAAACAAACAAACAAACAAACAAACAAACAAGAAATATCACATAGTCACATCCCACTGACAAATCTTAAAGAAACCCGTCATATGTACTAACATATATGGTGCTTTGCCTAGTCATGGTCTCGTAATTCAATGGCGGTGAGATTTTAACCTATATATCTGATATTTATGTCTATAATCTAGATGCCAGTAATATAATAATTCGCCATATCAGCTGGGGGACCAATGTAGGTTACAATTAAGTGACCGCGTAACGGAAGCGGGTGGGAGTGTTGTGTGTGTGGGTGGGTGTTGGGGGTTGGGGTGGGACGACCACCTTCCCACTTTTTTCTGTTTTGTACAGCAAAAAGTTTATTTTGTTTAACGACACCACGAAAGCACATTGATTTATTAATCATCGGCTATAAGATGTTAAATATTTGGTAATTTTGACATATAGTCTTAGAGAGGAAACTCGCTACTTTGTTCCATTAGTAGCAAGGGATCTTTTATATACACCATCTCACAGAGAGGGTAGCACATACCACGGTATTTAATATACCAGTCGTGGTGCACTGGCTGTAAAGAGAAATAGCCCAATGGACGGAGATCGATCCCAGACTGACCGCGCATCAGGCGAGCTACACCCCGCCTTTACGTATAGCAGATCAACAGTTCGTTGTGCCTTTGTATTTGGTGAGACGTTTTGTTTAGCAATGCCACAGAACTTTGTTAGGGTCCCTATATAAAAAAAAATGAAATCCTAGAAATGTGCATGAACTGATCTGCAGAACTACATTTTATCATTTGTTTTTGGTTTATTACTAATTATCACACATAATGAAAAATTCAAGTTTGTTTTGTTTAACGACACCGCTAGAGCACATTAATTTATTAACCATCTGCTATTGGATATCAAACATTTGGTAATTTTTACTTATATAATTTTAGAGAAGAAATCCACTATGTTTCCATTACAATACAATACAACACAAAATGCTTTATTTCCGTGCCTACATATGGTGTATACATATAATTAGTAGCAAGGGATCTTTTATATACACCATTCATCAAACAGGATAGCACATACCATGATCTTTGATATATCAGTCAGGATGCACTGGCTGTAATGAGAAAATAGTCCAATGAGCCCACAGAAGGGGATCGATCCTAGACCGACCGCGCATCAGGCGAGCACTTTACCACTGGACTATAACTTGCTTTTCACACAGAATGACACGCACGTTTTAAATAAACTTTCCTGTAAAGATTAACTAATCGTATCAGGGGCGGCACAGTGTAAAAAATAGTGGTACGGCTCGTGGTTGCCAGACCCACCTTTCAAATTACTTGTAAGGACATTTTCACAGATATAACAAATATAACACACACACACACACACACACACACACACAAAAGTGGTACGGCCATGGCCGGCATGTGATGATTTCGATAACATGTTTTAATAAGCATACACCCTAAGCATGATCCCGGCGAACGCTTGCTACATCCGCTATTTTAATAATAACTGTACACTTAAAACAATGACCGATAATCACATTTCTTGCATGATCCGTTTTTTCAGACGTGAAGAAAAAATGCAGCAAATCATCTCTAATACTTTATGGAATGAGGCGGAATATGATTATACGTTGAAGCAACGTATCCTCAAGATACGCCCCAACATATTCGGAGGGGAATTTACTTTTTAAAAAATATTTAAATTTTAAAACACGCCCATCCTTTTAACATGGTTAATCAGCTGCCTTCGTTTTGATTATATAATATATCTCATTTAGAATATAGCGTATTCGGCAACCACGCTTTTCGCAATGAATTGTGGGTATGTCTCTTGATGTAAACAGGCAGGTTGTTTTCGTCCATTTTGGCGTGTGAAAACACAAATAATGTCTGCCGTAGGTTACTCAACAAACAACGACGCATTAGCGTTGTTAGCTCTGAGGTCGGCTCCTGCAAGCCCTTCCAAAGTTTCATGGACTCCAGAATCAAAGGGGACTGCAATTGCGAGGTTGGAAGGCAGAGACTTTGAGTACTATATGCGTGGTACCAAAATTAGCATTGGACGCAACAGCAGTAAAGGAGATGTAGACGTAAACATGGGACATTCAAATTTTATTTCTCGTGTTCATCTCGAAATATTTTTTGACCACCCTAATTTTTTCATGAAGTGCAACGGTAAAAATGGCGTATTCATTGATGGAATATTCCAGCGTAAAGGTGCACCTCCCCTGCAACTTCCTCGATCGTAAGTTTTGTTTTGATTTGGCGCAGTGGCGCCCGACGTGTTGTTGTTACCGGCAAACGTCAGACGTAGTTATTTTATTATCGATGCAAATTTTTTTATGCTTTTTTATTTTTGTAATTAGGGATTGGTCTTTTGAACTGATGAATCATGGATATTACATTAGTTACATTAGCATAAATTCTCATTGTTTACCTTGTTCGATGTTGTTACCATGTGCTTTTTGGATAATGGCGGCTCTGTAAACAAAAATATAAAAATGTGCTTATGCGTTTAAAATTTTATTTTATACTCATTTATGTTGTTGGAATTCCTTTCACAACGGAAATGTCAACATTGATTCGACTTTGTTAAAACATGACTTAAATCAGATTATGATTATTACTGAAAAGTTCACCTACTCAAATCTGACTAATGAACTTAAATGAACCCAGATGATGCAAATGAAAGTATAATTACCAAAATATAACCCAAACACTTGAAACAGTCAGATTATAACAAAAAAGATAATTAGATTATATATATGCACAAGAAGTTAATTTAAGAATTTGTTATTTCCTGCACTTTTGAAATGTGTTGTCCTGAACAAAAAGCTTAGCTACAGCAATTTTAAAGCATTAATCCAGTAACTTTTTTAAAGTAACAAATGCAAAATTAATAGCCCACCCTCACCTCCCCACCCCCCAATTTTTTTTTTTTTTTTTTTTTAAATCGATTTAACCAATGGCAGTAGTTTTTTTTATTCAGATGCCAAAACACCTTGTATCGGTAAAATCCCTAACCTATGACAATTCATATAGCAGCTGTGGCAAGATAAGAGTTCATTGCATTTAAATATTAACTATATTTTATTTCATTGGAATACATATTAATTTATTAATTAATTGAAAAGGGGACAGGACAGCACAGTGGTAAAACACTCACCTGATGCATGGTTGGTCTAGGATTGATCCCTATCGGTGGACTCATTGGGCTATTTCTAGTTCCAGCCAGTGCACCATGACAGGTATATCAGATGTCGTGGTATGTGCTATCCTGTCTTGTGGGAAGGTGCATATATAAAAGATCCCTTGTTACTAATTAAATGGAAATACAGTGTTCGAGATTAACGGTATCCCGATATCCCGGGGATACCTGAATTTAATTTTGGATATCAGACTTCAATAACCCAGTATCCCACCGGGATACCATATAAAATGGGTTTTTTTTTTTTTTAATCCTGCATTTTTTTTCCCTGCTGAAACAATGAAAGTCGTCATTTATTGGTGAAGTTAAGTAACAGTATTTTCGAGCTCGTACCCAGTCTAATGCTATGCCGTAACAGTATCTCCCCCAACTGGTACCCCGTCTAATGCTACACTGGAGCAATAGCAGGGTAGCAATAGACTGGAAACTGTTACATCGCTATTGTTTTTGTTGGATGTTTCCTCCCATCAAATGTTTTTGAGATATTGATTCCACATCTGCAGAAAATTGATACAGGTAGATTTATCATTAGTAACGTCAGAAACACTTACTGCTAAATATTAATTTATGTCGGTATTACTCAAAAATAGATGCAGCAAATAATTTTGCCGATTCTGTTTGATTGCAAATTTCACGAATTCCGCGATTTCGATTGCAGCGTATCAATAGATAGGGAACGAGAACAGTGTCGTCCAAGTTTGTTACGATGTTATTTATGAATTTCATTTATAGTCCGTCCCATCATTCTATAAAAAATTTTTTTATAAATAATTTCAGTTTGGTTTGACGTAAGAAAAAAAAGTAAAAGTCGTTTGGAAATAACAAAACAATACTATTTTTCTGTATAACTTAGAATCAGTCGGCTTAGAAATAAATCATTTGTAGTAAATTCCATAGCATGAAAAAAGGTGTTTTCTTTTGGACGGAATATAAGTGGGGTACTAAATTTTCAGATGGGATACCAGATTTCAAAATGTTACTATCCAACTGGGATACTCTCTACAAATTTTAATCTCGAACACTGAAATATGTAGCAGGTTTCCTTCCAGTAAGACTATTATGTCAAAATTACCAAATGTTTGACATCCAATAGCCAATGATTAATAAATCAATGTGCTCTAGTGGTGTCGTACTGTTAAATAAAACAAACATTTCATTAATTGAAAAACAAATAAGATATGTGGAATATGGAAGTATTTTTGAAATAATCTCTATTCTCCCCAAGATATCTCTTGTTTGTTTTGTTTGACACCGTTAGAGCACATTGATTAATTAATCATTGGCTATTGGATGTCAACATTTGGTAATTCTGATACACAGTTATTAGAGAAAACCTGCTATCTTTTTTCACCTCTGGCAAACTTCACCATCTTGTTAATATCACTGGTTAAAAATTAAGGAATGTTTCCCAGTTAAACTACATACGCAACAATTTTTTTCATTTGGCAACAAAAACATTTCATACTCGGGGCTCGAACGTAAGAATTTGTGACCCACAGCAATTTTTGTTTAAATACTGTGGGTAAAATGGATCACCGACGGCAATTTTGAGCCACCCTATGACATTTTTTTTTTTAAAGTAGCAAATAAACATGACTGAAAGGTTATTTTGCTGCATGAAGTCTTTTGTAAATGTACAGAATTGTGTATACATTTTGGTATATACATTTTGCCATCATTGGGGGCTTTACTCTGATGGCAGTAATTTTTATCCTGCGGCACAAGAGTGCCGTCAGTGACACCTCTGACCTACAGCAATTTATATCACAATAGCAGCAATTGCCGTAGTTACGTTTGAGCCCTGCATAGATATCCAGTGTTCTCGCTGCTCCATTTAAGTGGGGCGGCCCACCCTGCTATTGCATTTTGCCGCCCTCCTTTCACGTTATCCACCCTCCTTTATTTTTCTGCGCCCCTCTTTATTTTACAGCACCATACTATATTTTCCAGCACCTGTGTCTGCTATTTCCAAATGCACACTTTTTTCCACACATAAAAAAAACCCCACAACGATCACACTGGACATCAAAGGAAACAAGCCGCGTTGTGTACGAAAAAGCAACTGACGAAACATTTATGAGTTTCCATAACGTAATTTAATAGTATTTTTAACAGCCTCTATTTTGTCCCATACCTGTATCCATTTGTATGTTTAATACACACAATAAAAGTTATATTTTATTTGAGCAATGAAAACATTTTAATTTTTTATGGATTTGGCAATCTCCGACTGAAAAAAAACCTTATTTGGCGCCAAATTTGTCACTTATCTTTTGTTTCCACTAACTGTCGTCTAATATTTTGTCCTCGGTTACAGATATAACTGATTGTAACTGACGATTTTTACTTTGTCTTTCTGTCATTCTGTTTATTCAGCAGTTCTTATGACATTGTAAACTTTTCATTTTGGGGGGATATTACGGCTTATAAAATCAACGGAAGTGGTAGTGTTTAGCATTAAAATCATTCATCTTGGGTGCCAAATAATATATACACTGCCACTACAAAAACGAAACTACTTTTTATCAGTTGGCGATATTTTATCACAGCGATTGATTCATTCGATGAAGATGGGAATAACAAAACATGTTTTCGACATAAGGGGATCACACAAACGTCTTTTTAGTTTTTTGTATATCTTGAAATCTTTATTAAAATAATAATATTAAAACTTTGATCGGTTCAGCAAGACCGGAACTGCCAGTGAATATCAGACCGATAATATCTTCGGTTCAATTAAAAGACAAGTTTGCTTGTATTTCGTATAAACCTTTTGTAATCAAAATAAGGAGTATGTCTTTCCACAAAGTCTATGAACACACAACAACATTTGGTAATTCTGGCATATAGCCTTAGTCTTTTTTCATTAGTAGCAAGGGACCTTTTATATGCACCATCCTTCAGACAGGATGGCACATATAACAGCTTATTAATTTATGTATATACTAGTCATGGTGCACTGGCTGGAACGAAAAAGAAAAACAGACGACTAATAAATGCAAGGTTCTGAATTAATTTTATGAAATGGAGAGCAGAATGAAAGACTAAATGTCAGAATACATTTATCTTGCATTTTAAAATGTTATTAAGGAGTGGTAGGGATGTCATGATGTCCTATACCTGCTGAATATATACAGGGTTTCTGCCAGAGGGTAAAATGGGTATGGTGCCATACCCAAATTGTTTGGAACTTTTTTTTTTTGTAAGTAACTGTTTGACAAAATTAATTACTCTTTATCATTTACTATCTGATTTTCTTAACCCTAACCCTAAACTTAACCCATTTTCTCTCTTGGGGAGGGCCCCCCCCCCCCATACCCCCCTGTTGACTGGTTGCATTCAATTCCATTTGCACCATACCCAAAAAATTCTTTCTGGCAGAAACACTGATATATTATTGTTTCATTGGTTTTAGAGAAAATATAACAATGTAGAAAAATATGAACCTCTGTTTTTAAGCTTGTTTTAATAAGTCATATGTGTATATCAGTAGGCCATATTCATCAAATAACCACCATAGGTGCACACATGTACACACTGTAGATCCTGAAATTAATGTGAAAAATGCAAGTTTGTGTTATTCTCATTTATAGTATAACGCATTTATTGCTTTGTCCAGCAATAGTCCAGCAAGCTATGTGTCGCACACTATTAAAACAAAGATTAATTGATGTGTATACAGACATGTTAGTGAGTTGCAGGGGTTGAATTAAAAAATGGGGGGGGGGGGGGCACGACGAGTGTTGCCTTTGGTTTAATAACACAAATTAGGGTACCACAGCAAGTTGGAAGGGCACAAAGGCAAATGTTTCCTTCAAAAGAGGGGCACAAAGGCAACTTACTTTCTATCAAGTTTCTGAGACTTATAAAGACTGTATTTTAGTATTTAGCTGTAGAAAAGTTGAAAGTCAAATTTGTTGAGTTGCTCAAATATTGATTGTTATGTTAATTGTTAATTAAAAACAATAATTTGTTCAATATTCAAATAAGACTAATTAATTATATAAAAGTGTATAAAATATTTATTGGTATTTCAGGTGTGTTATTCGGTTCCCCAGCACAAATATTAAAATTGGGTTCAACTCGCTGGTGGAGGAGCCAGTTCCTGAAGTCTCTTTGACTCCAACCGCCAGTCAGTCGCCACCACGCAAGAAGCCATTGCCGCCGTTGAAAATAAATATTCCTCATGTCGGTCTCATTCAAAAAAGTGTTGCAAATAGTCCTTGCCCATCGCCAACAGGAACAATCAGGTATGGTTCACATATTTAATATTAATGAATTACAACTTTAATTTTTATATATTTGCAGAATATATAACACATTTTTATTTTTTATATTTCACAATACAGCTTTGTCTCTGCTTAATGTTTGTGATTAATTTTACAATGACATACTTTATTCTGCCTTAAAAATTGTACATAATAAATTTTGACCTTCATGGAATCATGAACCACAGAACCACTTTAATTGCAAATTAGCATGTGAAGTAGCAACAGTTTGTAAGAAAGATTGGATTGTAAAATATCAACATTTATTTTTTGTAATTCTATACCAAACAACAATTTATTAAAAAAAAGTAGTGAAAAATCACTGGCTGCTTCCTATTAATTTTGATAAAATTTTTTTTGATTTAAACATATTTTTCTGTCTTAAAAATAACCAGTTTTTGTATTGGCCAACAACTGGAAAAAAAATTGACTTATAGGTGAAAATATACAGTACTACTTTAATATCTTTTCTTTTCTTGACGTACAACAATTTTAGAAAGTACTATGGCATGCTAAGTATTTTGCCACAGAATATTACTATGGTATGGCACTCATTTGAAAAACACTGGTGTGATGGAACAGTTTGTGAAGTACACTTATGAGCATAGGTTATAACTGAATTGATGCCCGTGCTTCACTGTCTTGGAAAGAATGTTTGACCAAAGTAATGTCTGTGCTAATGATGGACATGCTAGAACACATTGAGTGATATAGATTGGTATGTTAATTCCTCCCCCTCCACACACACACGCACAAGAAGTCCCAGTCTCAGTGCCTGTATACAGGACCTGAAAACAAGTGTGTATGGACGCAGCACTATGTCATTTAAAAGCACTTGTAGTTTCAAAATTCGAAGTTAAGAAATAGTTTGTTATTTTCAGTGCTGCCAATTCGTGTCCGACCAGCCCTCGGAGTGGTGCCAGTTTGGGTTACCGTGGTCTGATGCCCGATCTCAACGCAGCAGTAGCATATGCTGCAGCCCATCCGAGAGAGGACAAGGATAATCTTGCCATGATGTCTCCAGAAAAAGATGGGCCTAGGGATGAGACAAAGCCACCATACTCATACGCTCAGTTGATTGTGCAGGCGGTGACGACAGCACAAGACAAACAGTTGACGCTCAGTGGAATTTATGCATATATCACCAAAAATTATCCATATTACAGGACAGCTGATAAGGGGTGGCAGGTGAATAGAAATATTGTTATTTTGCTTGTGGACTTAATTTAAATTGGAGTGATATTTACAAGAAGTAGTATAACTACAGTGGCCACTTTGTTTTTGTTTGTCTAAGAAATGTTTTTTTTTTTTACACCTAATGGTTCAAATTTGAAAGGAATAAAAGCTATATTAGGACCAAAATCTTTTTTTCTTCTTTTTTTCAATGTATTTAAATAGGAAACCAATACAAAACTATTAACTGTGTTTATTTACTCTTTACATACCAGAATTTACGTATAGAGGGTTTAATTAACAAAATGTCAATATTTTATTGCCTTTTTTAGTTGTGTCCAACTGGAGAGGACCCTATATTACTATGCCATGATTTTTTTTTTTTTTTTTTTTTTTTCATGTGCCACCTCAAGTTATTTTAAGCTGGGTACAGTCCTGTATGTTGGTTAGAAATTTTAATTTTCATGTTGAATTTTTCCTTTATTTCAGAATTCAATTCGTCATAACTTGTCATTGAATCGTTATTTTGTAAAAGTGCCACGGTCCCAAGAGGAACCGGGTAAGGGTTCATTCTGGCGAATTGATCCTCAGTCGGAGCCCAAGTTGACAGCCCAGGCCTTCAGGCGACGCAGACAGAGAGGGGTGCCGTGTTTCCGGACACCTTTTGGTGGAGTTTCATCACGGTGAGCAGTACATTGCTGATATAGCTTATCAACTATTTAAAGTGTTATAAACAGAATTATACTGGCGTTGTGGTTAGGCCATCGGTCTACAGGCTGGTAGGTACTGGGTTCGGATCCCGGTCGGGGCATGGGATTTTTAATCCAGATACCGACTCCAAACCCTGAGCGAGTGCTCCGCAAGGCTCAATGGGCAGGTGTAAACCACTTGCACCAACCAGTGATCCATAACTGGTTCAACAGAGGCCATGGTTTGTGCTATCCTGTCTATGGGAAGTGCAAATAAAAGATCCCTTGCTGCCTGTCATAAAGGAGTAGCCTCTAAAAAACAAAGACCATATGTTTGACGTCCCAATAGCCGATGATAAGATAAAAAATTAATGTGCTCTAGTGGCGTCGTTAAATAAAACAAACTTTACTTTATAAACAGAATTATCATGCAGAACCTCGTATTTGTTAAAGCCAGTCACACACATACAAGAATTGTCTTTTTTTTTATGAATTGTATAAAATCGCATATCAACAGTTTTTGTAATTACAAACAATACAACTTATTTAGATAAAAATACACAAAACATCAACAAATACAATATAGTATAATAACATATTCTCCTTTTATGATGACAATTTTCACTTATATTAGGTTGATTCTGACCAGCACTTTTGTTGCTAAAATTGTGCTACCAATCATCACAGAAATGTTTTTGTCAGTATAATGAAGATCCTTTGCTGCTATTTAGTAGAAGAACCCTATGTGATGGGTGTATACTATCAAATCAAATCCCATAGACGACATTTGTAACATAATATGTGGTTAAAACTCCTACCTGCAATCGACATAAACGCCACGGATATAAATACTACCACTCCTCACCCTTAAAGTGAATCAGAAAAAATTGGGGGTCAAGCTGCTCATTTCTGAGATAATGGGTAGTGTCTAGTTCCGCACAAAATTCTAGTACTTTTATTTTACAGATACCCCATACATGTTTTAAGCACAAGGCTACTTGACACAGTGGTAGAGATGAAATAAAATTGCTTACATTTTTTGCCCAGATGAAACTATTTCTTTTTACAACCAACACACTCAACTATATGTTCAGACTCTCTCAACTATATGTTCAAAGAGTGTTGTGTTAGACATACAGGCATAGTATAAAATGTTTTGAAGTGTTGTGAACAAACATTCCTTTCATTTTAGATCAGCTCCAGTATCTCCGAGTCATCTGGCTGGCACATTGACCCCGGACTCTCTGTCACGAGAAGGTAGTCCAATACCAGAATCATCTTTCGAATCCGAGGTTATACCCTCAAGTACGGCCCAGCATGCGACACTGACATCTATTGCAGGAGAGTTGAGGTTTAGCCAGTCGGCACCTGGTTCACCTTCAGGTACAAAGCTAGACTTCTGTGTTGATATACAATCTGTTGATATTCAATCACATAGTTTCAGACATTTGTTTTTGAAAAACACACAACTGTGAAAAATTGCACTCTTTGAAGCAGGGAATTTAATATACTGATGGAAAGAAAGAAAGCATCACACAGATAGCAACAAGAAATAATGACTGCGTCAAAAATTAATTCATATTGTCCGAAGTTGACTAGGAACACAGGCAGCACATTCAACACTACAGACATTCAGTACTGCATTACAACTTGGTATAAAATACAGACATTACTACGCTAGTAGTGAATTAAATTTGGTCTACAAATTGATGTGTTCCCTTGTTTCTTTCCATCAGTATATATAGAACATGCTATTGTTAATGAGTGCCATTTTCCTTTTGACCGACCGTTCAAAATTGCGCACCTTTTCTCTTTGGCATATTAACTGCTCCATTCAAAATTCCATAGCACCACCACCACCTTTCCCCGCCTGCTACCGACCTTGGTCGGGCTGCTGGTGCTCCCTTGAACCTGCCAGTGGAGGCTGTCCCTCCTCCAGTTTTCAGATGTGTAGAATGTTTTGTTGAAATTATTAAAAAATTGTTAGAGATAATTTGATTAACCAAAGACTAAATGTAGCCACTTTATTTAAAACATCAGCACTTGACTAATTTGGCAATGAAAAGGTTGAGCCCTGGTTAATTAGAAAAATATTTCATGTTTTTCAAATTTTAAGGTGGTGGTTTAAAAAAACAAAAACACATCTAGCTTTACACGGTTCTCAGGTTTTTGTGGCTGCTATTGTCAATTTGTTATTGTTCAAGATTTACATTGCAAAATCAATTTGTTTTGTTCCATTTCAGGGTCTCGAGTGTTGTCTCCAGTCACTGTTTCTACAAGTAACGGGTCTGCAGCGCTGCATCAATTGCCATCAGTGATCACAAAACCCAAAATAATAGTAACAAATCCAGGACAGGTCTTCATGAATGGGCCGGCAGTCACTGGCATGTCTCTCACCAATGGAACGCATTTAGAAATAAAGAAAGAAGGTGCTGAATTTAGTCAGGGTGGGTATCTGACATTGTTTTCTTCATCAGACTTGTTCATATTGAACACCATGTTGTTCAGAGAATATTTTGTTCAGTATCGCATTCAGAGATCACTATGCAATTTTAAAACATTAAACAGTAGGTTGCTAATAAATTTCCAATTGACTAGAAATGTTGCTGATCAAAATATTTTCTGTTGTGAAACACTACTTTTGGCAATGCTTAAAAAGCTAAATAGAATGTTTCAGCTGTTTTCTTTATTATTAATATAATAAAATGTAAATATAATATAATAAAATTATTATTTACTTTATCGGTTAAATGACAGGGAAAAACCCCTCAGAACCATTGAATATTTCCTTTGTGCCATGTAACTGGCCTCTGTGGCGTAGTGGTTAGGCTATAGGCTGGTAGGTAATGGGTTTGGATCCCAGTCGAGGCATGGGATTTTTAATCCAGATACCGACTCCAAACCCTGAGTGAGTGCTCTGCAAGGGTCAATGGATAGGTGTAAACCACTTGCACCGCCAGTGATCCATAACTGGTTCAACAAAGGCCATGGTTTGTGCTATCCTGCCTGTGAGAAGTGCAAATAAAAGATCCCTTGCTGCTAATCGGAAAGAGTAGCCCATGTAGTGGCGACAGCGGGTCTCCTCTCAAAATCTGTGTGGTCCTTAACCATATGTCTGACGCCATATAACCGTAAATCAAATGTGTTGAGTGAATCGTTAAAACATTTCTTTCTTTTTTCTTTCTTTGTGCCACATATTAAATTTTCTGAAGAAACGGTTTGATTGTTTGATAGTGTTTTGTATTGATGTAAAAATTATACACTTGGAATTATAAAAATTGAATTCGACAATTTTTGACATTCATAAAAATATTTGTCTTACAATTTAGTATCCAGCCATCCATCTAACTAGATACATTTTTTTGATAGGTGCATCCCAAAAGGTGGCATCTCTGATGGCGTCGGCCAGTCAGGCAGCACACTATCAAGCTGCAGGTCTGAAGCCGCCAACACTCGTCCGTAACTTGACCATGGCTGTGAATCATCAGGGACTGACGCTCGCCACGGGTCAGCCATCATCGGTGCAGTCAGCCATCTCGGCCGCCTCACTAACCACCATCCAGGCACCTCAACCTCTGACCCTCATCTCCCAGCCGGGCGTGCAGATCATGCAGCCTGTATCCGTTCACGGCCAGATTGTGCAGACGTCACAGGCCAGTGTCGTAGACCAGCCCCTCATGCAGCTAGCAGCAGAAGTTCAGGCCAGCCAAGTACAGGAACAACAAACTAATGCTGTCATGCAGCAGCAACAGTATTTGGTAAGACAATAGTACTGATAATAAAAGTTCAATAGTAAAATGAAATTAAATTTATTACATACCTATTCAATCTTAATATAGTGATAAAGACATTTTGAAACTGAGTGATAAATTTATTTTGTATCACACGTGTGCGATCTGGACCAGAACTTTTAAATTAGGAATTCCTTTTTTACTTTTACTGCAGTTAGCGCCTTTTATTTACTGACGTCATACATGATTTACAAATTACGTCACATCATATTTGAAACATTACACAAGGCTGCCGCAGAATAAGATCTTAACGTCAAGTAAATCCATGAAAGGTGTTTCAATAATAGATTTAACAAAGTGACGTTAAGTTAAAAAACATTTTTGTAAAACATAAAAAAAGGTATGTAATAAATACAGAACTTCACATGCATTGTTTTCACTTCCTACTTATTGCACTCGCTTATTCTGTGAAAGAACATACCACGAGACCACGTAGCAGTCGAGTGGTATATTCTTTCGCAAAATAAGCGAGTGCAATAAATAGGAAGTGAAAAATTATGTGAGATTCTGTATATGTCTTTCTTCTTTTTTTTAATTACCAGATATTGCTATATATATATATATATATATGCCAACTCATTCGACTCGGAATAGCTGCTGCAAAAAGGTTAGGTTAATGTGTATGCTGATTCATATTGTGATCAAAAGCTACATACCGAACAACTGTTGGTGATCACAAAAATAGTACTCGCTACTTTTAACCATGTTAAGTATTTTGGTAAGAAGTAAGTGGTCATGATATTTGTGCTGAACTCGTCCACAAAACACTGAATAATTCTGACATAAGTGTTCTTGTTTTTATTGTTTTAAACTTATTGGGTATTTTGTTTTACATACTAGGTGACTAATTTGATACCTGGATCAAACATCATCAAACGTGGATCAGTGGAACTGGGAGAAGCCAGAAATGAAGATTCTGATTCGAAGAGAATGAAAACGGAAGTGGAGGAAGCAAGCTAATAGAACAGCAGTCGGAACTTGTCACTTGTGTCTCGTTGATAGCAGAGAGAGAAGTTTTAACTTTAACGGATGTTCAGTGGGCTTTAACAATTACCTTTTGTCATTTTTACAATTAATCGGACAAGATATGAACATTTTTATCTTGAAGAATATGGTTATTAACTGAAAAGATGTTTTAACACTTGACTGTTGTGAACTGCATTCTCAGTTTAATGTATTACGAATTAGTTGCAATTTACAATAGTTGTGATTGTTAGATTTTTGTTGGCAAGAAAAAGGTCAGTGTTATATTCAAGCTGAGGGCAGTGTTGATTGAGAAATTGATAATAAATGTATTAAATCTACAGGGAAGCCAATTTCTTGGATGACTTTCATCAAAGCTAACCAAGAAGAATTCTCTAAACAGGTTACAGATGTGTGTTGGTATAAATGGAAAAAGGACTGATGTTTAGAGTTATTTTGTTTGGCTAACAGAACTGTTATCAAAGAGAAGTGTAAAAATGAAATGCAGCTGATAAAGATACAGCATTGGCGATTACAAAGTCTCGTGGACAAAAGGATGCTTTGTTAGTGGTACTTTTTAGGATTAGTGGCACACCCACTAAACTTCATTATGTGTGGTCATCATCAAACACACAAGTACTGAGGAACATTTTATTGTCAATTTTAGTGCTGGTATTTTATTAACAGAAAGTATATTTTCTGTAAATACTGATTAAAAAAAAGTGCATGTGTGCATCAGGTGTTTTGCCAAAAAATAAGTTGAGGGTATATAATAAAAACAAAACGGATCATACCTTACTAGGTGGTTATGTGTTTTGAAATCTGAAGAAACTGGCATCTGCATTTCATGTACTTGGACAAATTTTAAACAGCAATTCTTTTCCTTCAAAATCCTTCAATTCTTTCAAAAAATTATAAAAAGGTATCCATTAATTTCCAAGATTTTAGATACACAATTTTACCCTTTGTACCCTCTGGCAGAAATTCTGCATATACATATACAGTATACCTTCAAAATTCTATTAAAAAAATTCAAGTTTATCATGTAAGGCCAATTATTAAAGGTAAAAGTTAAATAATATCATTTATGAATCTGTCAGTTTGATAAATAATATTCGGCACTATGTATTTGGATAGTTTCATTAGTATTCAAACAATATGTTACACTTGTACATAATTCTAAAAATGTATTCCTTACAAATATCAAAAATGGTTTTTGATTTTTTTTTTTTTTTAACTTGTTGAAACATAATGAACATATGTTTACTGTTTTTGTTAATCATGGTCATGGTTAGTTCACTGTTTTTGTGTGTACGTTACATTCATTGGCTTAAGAGCTGAAATTTAATTCTGACGTTTTCAGTCATTATTATTTTTTTCACAAATTGTTCATAGATTGTCTCCTTAAAAATGTGTTCTTTTCATCGTTGACTCTAGATTTAATAATGTTTTAACTATCAACTTAATATCTGTGTTTTGTTCTTGAAAACATTAAGTGTGATATGAAATATTCTAAGACAATATAAAGTACAGTTTAGTCAGGTATTTCAGATAAACTGAAATTTAAAACACTGCAAATCATCTTTATAAATAGTCATACCTATTTAAAAACCTGCAAAAATTTGCATGGTATTTGACAGTCAAGCTTCCTATCTACTTGGGCAACATGTTTCTATTCAAAAATAAAGTACTTTAACATAGACTGGGTATATTCCTGTTATATCACTGCAGTCAATGATGGCACATAAACAGAAATTTAAAACACTGCAAATCATCTTTATAAATAATCATACCTATTTAAAAACCTACTGCAAAAATGTTTATGGTATTTAACAGTCAAGCTTCCTATCTACTTGGACAACGTGACTTCTATTCAAAAATAAAAGTACTTTAACATAGACTGGGTATATTCCTGTTATATCACTGCAGTCAAAGATGGCACATTACTTTTAACTGCACATGCAAGAAAACTGGAAAATGCTTGCACATTTGAAATTAAATCCGGTACTTGTTGAGAAATTAACCTGAAAAATGTTAGGGTAGAAAAAAGTTTTTCCACAAAACATTTAAAAACCCAAACCATTTCAGAATATGAGCAATTTGATAATTTTATGCTCATATGAGAAGAGGCCATTCTTGTACTTGATACTATTTTCTCAACAACCAGTCCATTATAGCTTTGTCAGTCCATATTAGATTAAATTTAAATTAACAACAGTGATTTAAATTTTACAAGCAATGAAAATATAATTTAAAGAGGGCTGGAGGCATCAATTTGATAAATAACATACTTCCTATTTTCTTTCCATTGAAAACCATTGTTTCAGCATTTTCCCTCATATATATTACATTGGCAGTCATCACATTGACTAGTATGTGTTATTTATATTGAAGAACAGTGATAGCATCATTTTATTGTTTCGTGGTACATGTACTAATATTATTTGATACAAATGACATAGATATGCTGTACATAGTACATAAATGTTACCAGCATTGTGTATTCCTTATAAATTGAGAATTCTTATTGGAAAGTAGTATGAGCATTTATGTAATCCTGTTATATCTTTCAAATTTTATGTTTGGTCATAATCTCATTTTGTTATTTTTCAAGTGTTTTACCGATTATTTATTTTTGATTTTTTGTTACTTTGATATTGTTTTGACAGTACTAGCTATTCTATGTCATCAAATTCAAAACATCACAAGGCATAAATACTGCATATCCATGTGGTGTTTACAACAGTAAAATAATAATGTTACAATTAAGACAAACCAGCTTCTGTCTTTTAGTTTGTTTACAGATGTCCATGTATGAATTTGGTGTTCTAACCAATTGAATTGTTAAGCATGTCTTCTCTGTGATTTTATGTCCATATATCATCCAACAAAAATTACATGTGTTCAGAAAACATTGACGTTATCATTGTGCATCTCATTGTTCATGCATCAGAAGTGACCTGATTATATGACTCATTGCTTACACTTTACATCTGTTCATACTGCAGCTGTGTAACTCTTAGAATATTCAGTTTATTATTTTTCTACTTCTTAAAACAAAACAAAGTGTGGTTATTACAATATTAACACTGTATACTGGATAGTTGTGCTTTGTCTATTATATGTATTATTAATTATTCAAGATGAGTGATTAATATTTATATGGTTGAAGAAGTAAAATGCCACCTGACAACATTGTACTAAACCGTAGCTATCTTATACTGATTTAGCAGAAAATAGCCAGCCTTTGCTGGCTGAAAACTATTTGATTACACGATTTAGATATTTGTAAAGTGTATGTTGCTTTAACTAGAAATATATATTACTGCAAACATTTTTTTTTTCCTTAAAAAATTAGATATGTTGTTTTTGTGGTGGCCTGCAAGTGTTACGTGTTAAGTTTGCTTTTACTCTTGAACGTTTTTCTCAGCAAACCTGCAAAGGTGCTAAATATATATATATATATATATAAATATTTGGGTACTTAAATGCATTTGTGGTAAGAAAATGTGAATGGAAGTATCATTTGATTGTGTGGATGTTTTTAGATTTGTTAAAACATGTATTTGTGTATTTACTTTCCTTTAAACCAGAATTATTGCTTTCCAGACGGTTCGTCCTCTGGACTATTCGTCCATCGTACAATTCGTCCATGACAATTCGTCCACCCACCTCGGACAATTCGTCCACTCGATTATAACATTTAGATCAATAAATCTAAAATATTATTTCTTAGACATTAAAATGGTCAATTATTTTTGTTTTGTGGTAAACTACTAGTATAAGAAACGAACTAATTTTTACTGGCACTGTCAACTTGTTATTGTTTGTGTGTGTCCATTATAGTACTTCATTGATATGTTGTTATTCAAATTGCTCTTCAACTACACCAATAAGTCTCACATACTATTTAGAAAACAAAGCTAGTACTAAACTAAAATTTCGTCATTTATGTCAAAAATACCATAACGTGACATCATTTGAGGTAACCAACCAATAAACAACGATATTGTGTCCATTCCGCTACCAGGTTCCAGCTAAGTTCTAAATTTAACTATAAAAATTATAGTAGACGAATTGTCTAAGAACAATTTTTGGTTGTGGATGAATCGTCTCGACTTCAACAGTGGACAAATTTGTAGTGGACGAAACGTCCAGAGGATGAATCATCTGCATCCCGAATTATTGCTATAGTTTTTTTTTTTTTCTAAGAAGACAAAGAGAAAACTGTAAATCAGTGAATCACATTTATCATTGATAAGTAATGTTTAATTTTAGCTATATGTTATTGCTTCTATCTTTCGCAAGCATTTGTTGATTTTTGGGGGTCAGTCTAAAGACACAAATGATTGCAACTATGTGTTGTGTTAAGACTTGTGTAAATATAAACACATCATTTTTATTCATTGTTATTTGTTTTTGGGGGCAGCAAATACATACTTTCTCTAGGCATTGTCAAATTCCTGTAACAATTATTGGACATTGCATAACTTTGTACTTGCAATGTTGGTTGTTTTATGATCATATTTTCCAGACAACATATCTTCTCATTCTTTCACCTCATTTTGTTTCTCTTATACTTGCAGCCATAATTCTAGTGACATCAGTCAAACCTGTCATAAAGCACACCATATGTAACAACCACCTGGCAATAGTAGATACTCCATAGTTTTCCTTTCTACATATTATATAGATTTTTACCTCTATAAAAGCCACCAGCTCATAGAAGGCCACATTATTTTTTGTCTTGTGGTGGCATTCATAGACTTCATAGATTTATTAGTATGTGTTATTAAGTCTTCCCCACTAGTCTCAATGCTGTAATACAGGGTTATAAGATCATTATGTACTGGTACTGTAAAGTACTGCAATGCAAAGCACTTCCAGGATTTCAGCTGTTTCCTAAGTCAGTGAATGAATTTAGGTTTAATTTGGCGAATATATTTCATTAATAAATCGCTAGAAAGCTAACTTGAAAATAAATTAATATTAAAGAGTCTTAATTTTTCTTGTTTTATTTAGCTAATTGAAGCTATTAGTTAACTACAGTTAACTAAATTCAGTAAATTGCTTCAAAATGTTTTAGCACCAGCTCAAACTCGATTTTTTATACTTTGAAAACAATTACTTGTTTTGGTAATTATGAATTTAATAGTTATTTGAATTTTTAATTAAGACAAATGTAATTAACCCACACTAAGTGTTATTGTTAGACCTAGACCCATGCTTATAAAAATTTATAAAACTGACACTACTAAAGTATTAACTGCTGCATGCTATTTATATAACATTACCAGGATGTTAAATCTTCAGACTTTGTAGAAGCCCAAAACCAAACATTAAATGGTTTCTAAGCACAAGCCCTGCTACAATTTTCAAAGCACATAACTTTGACCGTAACAATATTTGGCACATGACGTTAATACTGGACAAAATAATTTTAGTATGGGCTGCTTATGTCAAATGTTTGAAGACTGAAATTACAATTTTAATAATAATTTTTAAAAATGTACCTAACAATGTGACACATATTTTTGTTGAGGCAAACATAAAATGCACAAGATTGTAAATGATAGTGTGTGTCAATGCAATATAGTGGGGGTTTTCACATTTATGACTTGGTTATTTGTGTGTGAAACATAATATTATTATATGTTTGTTTGTCTTGGTCTGTGATTGTAATAAAAATTATGTTCAGTGTGTTATCACAAGTATAAATACAGTGCTTTTGAAAAACATTAAAACCTTGTCCTGTATACTAGTAATATTTGGTCATTCTAAATCATTCTACATTTTGAATATTTATAATCATTGTACAAATAATACTTGTTGTTTTTTTATATTGCTTTAATTTCCAATAAAATGGATGATGCCATTTTATATATTTTTTTTAAAACAATGCCCTAGCACATTGCCATAGTTGATTTGAATAATCTGTAAAGTTATACTATGAAAATGCATTGGTGGGCTGTATCACTAATATCTGTGAGGTTATTATAACAGTTGCCTCTCCTGAACATGTTTGAATAATCTGTAAAGTTATACTATGAAAATGCATTGGTGGGCTGTATCACTAATATCTGTGAGGTTATTATAACAGTTGCCTCTCCTGAACATGTTTGAATAATCTGTAAAGTTATACTATGAAAATGCATTGGTGGGCTGTATCACTAATATCTGTGAGGTTATTATAACAGTTGCCTCTCCTGAACATGTTTGAATAATCTGTAAAGTTATACTATGAAAATGCATTGGTGGGCTGTATCACTAATATCTGTGAGGTTATTATAACAGTTGCCTCTCCTGAACATGTTTGAATAATCTGTAAAGTTATACTATGAAAATGCATTGGTGGGCTGTATCACTAATATCTGTGAGGTTATTATAACAGTTACCTCTCCTGAACATGTTTGAATAATCTGTAAACTTATACTATGAAAATGCATTGGTGGGCTGTATCACTAATATCTGTGAGGTTATTATAACAGTTGCCTCTCCTGAACATGTTTGCTTAACATACATATTGATAAATGTTTAATATTGCAATAATTGTAAAATGTAGCTTATTTTTGCATGCCTGTTTAAACTTTTCAGTTTTAAATAAATAACTCATTGGATAGATTGTGCACCAGTCACATTTTGTAAATTAAAAGCTGTTAATTAAAAGTTGTCGGAATCTCTCTCAAAATTATTTAGGCAATTAACTAATAATCTAAACCTAATAGGAGGCTATAATTAAACCAAAAATACATAAAATGCAAGAAACAATTGCAACCAATGGCAAATTTAAAAAAAAAGAAAAAAGGGTTTATCTTTTATTTGTTTTTTATATTATTATTATTAGTTTTTTTAATTATTATTATTAACAGTTACTGTAATTTACTGTAAACGATCACCACCAAATTTCCTCATGCATGAACACCCCTGCCATTGTCTAGTGGTGACCTTGCAGCTTTAACTTCTTTACTGGAGGTGGTGTTAATTGGTTATTGTTTTGTTTTTTTACATGTTTAGATGTGTTTTCACAAGTTGTTCACTAAGAATAGAGCCCAGTGAACTGCAAAATTTGTTTCTTATTTTCTTTCTGTCGGCCTCCCCCACCACTCAATCACGTCATGTCAAAAACTCCCCTCCCATCATGTCTGATTGGTACATTATTATTAATTTAGTTGTATTAACGTTAAACATCATTGGCCAAATTTACTGTTTAAGCATTGTAAATGTATGTAGTTACACATGTGTAAGACTTTTTAAATTTTGCCCCATTTGTACACAAAAGAAATATGTTAATGACTGTTCTGAAATTATATTCAGTATCTTCATGTATATAATTGTGTCATCAAACATTTTCATGACATTCATTTGTTATGAGCATAATATTATACACACACACACACACAAACCAAGAAGGTGTGGTTTCACAAAATGAGCTGGAATTTTTAATGTTGGTCTTTTAATAACTTCGGTTTTCATTACAGGTATAAACTTATTTACAAATTTATAAATATTTTCAAATTTTCTAAGTTGGTACTCTTATATTAAATAGAACATTTAACAAGTATAAATGGAAATATAGTAAAGCCACAAAATATATTTTACCGGAAAAAGTATTACATTACATAATGGTTAATAGTTAACTGTATTAATTCCCCCAAAAAGTAATTTTTATTGAAAGACAAAGATTACATAACACTATTGTACATAAATGTTTTAAATTTTTTTAAATATAACTGTAAATGATCCATTACAATTGAACAGTATCAGCTGTATAAGATGTGTGTGAAAACAATAGCAGTTAATGATTAGTAACTATGTTTACCTTATTGTCATACAATGAAGAGAAAAAACAATTTCAGGTCATTTACATGTTTTTGTGTCATGCTTTATGTAGATAGTGCTATAAAATTATGTGCAGAGAAAAAAATGTCACAAAACTGTTCTCTTTAAGGTGCAAAAAAAACAAAACAATATATGAACATGTATTGGAATCTGTTTAAACATTAACCAACATATGTTTACACATTAAGGTTGAGAATACTCTTTGCAAGTAAAAGAAAAAAATTATTAAACTGAATTGTAATATGTTTTCAGAAGAGAAAAATTGAGATCATCATTGTTTTTGGAAATAATGTTTTAGATTGCAATTTGTTGATTGATTCAGATTGAATTTTGTCAGTTGTTCAAGAGCAGTCGCCTACATTTAGTTTTTTTAAATGACTAGGCTAGGTGACATATTTATGTATTGAATTTTACAGGACAAATTGCAAATGTACAATGCATTTAACAAACAAACAAAAAATACCCTTCGAGAATCGGCTATTTATAGAAATTTTGTATTATTTACTTTTAGTTTTCTTTAAAATAGTTATTATTACTAAAAAAAATAATAAAAAATAACAAAAATGTGTTGCTCAGTAGGTAGTTTTTAGGGGTTTTTGGTAAGTTTTTGTTTCATTTACAGTTGTTTTTTAATCTAATGGGGAGGGGGGGGGGGATTCAATTTTATTCTAGGTCATCTGTATGTAGATCACAATTTAAGATTTTCACATGAATGGATTTTTTTTCATAATTTATTTTATTATTATTATTATTAATATTTGGGCATTTGAATCTTAACATTGAACAGTGCTTTGGTATTTTTGTGGCGTTAGTTATTTCTAGCAACATTTGTTTTCTGTTCATCAGGAGTAAGACTTATTACACATTTCCTTGTGTTTGTGCGTGCCTGTGTGTGTGTGTGTGTGTGTGTGTGTGTGTCTAAACTGTATAAATCAAATTTTTAAAGTAATCTTTGTGTTGACATACTGTTTACAGCTGCTGTGAATTTTTCAACACAGATCAATTTGTACATGCTTCCTTCTGCCCATACCTGGTTTGTTACAGCTTGTAGTCAATGGCCAAAGTTGCACTGCCTAATTCAAGTCGATACAATAATGAGACTTAATTAGTCAGTAGCTAATTTGTTACAGGTCAGCCTGATTTAATAAGTACTCCGTGCTGCCTGATTCAGGATGGCTCCTGTATGAATAAAGTGTATTGTTTTAAACCATCTTCAGTTTCTGTTTTCATTTTTTTAGTTCACATTGCAGACCTCGACATAAAAAAAACAATTGATGGGAGTGATGAGGAGCCAGTTAAAATATCATTGATACCATATAAATTCACATGCTATGGGGAGCTAAAAATTACTTTCCTTCATCTAGACTAAAGGGAGTGATGAGGAGCCAGTTAAAATATCATTGATACCATATAAATTCACATGCTATGGGGAGCTAAAAATTACTTTCCTTGATCTAGACTAAAGGGAGTGATGAGGAGCCACTTAAAATATTGATACCATATAAATTCACATACTATGGGGAGCTAAAAATTACTTTCCTTGATCTAGACTAAAGGGAGTGATGGGGAGCAAGAATGATAGCTCCCCCTTAAATGGTGTGGTTGGTCTAGGATCGATCCCCGTCTTTGGACCCATTGGGCTATTTCTCATTCCATCCAGTGCACCACGACTGATGTAACAAAGGCTGTGGTATGTACTATCCTGTCTGGGATGGTGCATATAAAACATTGAAAAGAGTAGGACATGAAGTGGCGACAGTGGGTTTCCTCTCAATACCTGTGTGGTCTAACGCCATATAACCATAAATAAAATGTGTTGAGTGTATCGTTAAATAAAACATTTCCTTCCTTACCCCTTAAATGAGGTTTGCATTGGTGAGACTACATTTTCACAGCACCTACAACATATTACACTATTGTAAAGTAATGGGCTGCCTCGGTACTCCTCACACGAGTGCTCTGGGAAGAATAGTAATTATTTTATGCCTGGTGGATAAGCTGCGTTTTTTCCTCTGTACATGCATAATTCAGGAGAAGATCAGGGTGGGGTTCACAAAATTCTAAAAAGGACAATTTGAGTGCCGAAGGCAAATCAGTTGAGCTCCTAAAAAGAGAAGGCATTGTTTGGGTAATCCACCCCCCCCCCCCCCCCCTCAAAAAAAAAAACAAAAAAGAAGAAAAAAGTTTGAAATAAAAATGTTCAAAGATATGTTTTTATTTAAATACATGTATTGTGGGTGGTGATTTTTTCTTTTACTTTTAAGCATTAAAAAGGGCACTTCAAATGGGAGGGGGTGTCACATCCTCTCCGGAGTGATTAAAATAATATTTTATTTTGTGGTTGATGTGTTTATCAAAAACTGTCTGCCATACCTCCCTTGTGATCAGTTGGATCAGCATTTATGATTTAGGCCAACGACAGAGGGTCTATATTTGTAAATTCCCATAATGCGTCATTCATCTACGTGTAACTGGCCTTGGTAGTGTGTGGTTGTACAATCGGCTTCACGTCGTCAAAACGCAGCTTCCTTTTAACAACCACCCCCACCCCCACATTTTCTGAATATAATTATTGTTTAAGCCTACCCATTTTACTAAAAAAAAAAAAAAAAAAAAAAAATTGGGACATTTGTTTATACTTTATTTTCATCCAGTTACGGTTCAAGTACGTTGTCCTGGCACAGTAATCTGGGCTGTCTGTTCAGGATAGTGGGTTAGTGAGATAGAGAAGTCGGTGTAGTGGTTTTACACCTTTCCATTTAGTCATTAAACTCGCTGTGGGTGGAACCCAGTACCTACCTGTAACCAGCCTTTTCCACTACACCACCGAGGCCGGTGTCGGAGAGACAAGACAGGAGTTTAAATAATATGTAGCGACCTTCAAATATTCACTAACTCCAGAATAAAAGGAAACCTAATTAATGGTTGGGCGGGGCGTAGCCCAGTGGTAAAGCGCTCGCTCGCCGTTGGTGCCCATTGGGCTATTTCTCGTTCCAGCCAGTGCACCACGACTGGTACATCACAGACCGTGGTATGTGCTATCTTGTGGGATGGTAAATATAAAAGATCCCTTGCTGCTAATCGAAAAAGAGTAGCCCATAAAGTGGCGACAGCGGGTTTCCTCTATCAATATCTGTGTGGTCCTTAACCATATGGCTGACGCCATATAACCGTACATAAAATATGTTGAGTGCGTCGTTAAATATTTTTTTAACTTTTTTTTAATTAATGATCAGAACCAGCAGAGTTTTGTTCTTACTCTTTTTAAACAAAATTTTAAATCACGGTACTTTTGTATTATATAATTATTTGCAGTGGAGTGTGTTACTCGTATTTTAATTGCATATATTGTTTTATTTTAACCATTAGAAGAATTAAACCGTACTTGATTACGGTATTAATCACTAGGATTTACGTCCCTTGTAATCGTTTTCAACACGTGGGGGCGCTTTATTTGAGAGTCATAGCGACATATCAACAAAAGTCCGTTTCGTTTGTATGGCATTGCCAAGCAACACATGTCGGTTATTACACTACTCTCGGTCCTGTAGGTTAAGTCTGAAGTTTTAATTTTTGAAGCAGAAAACAACCTCAAGAATGGCGACTGCAGTGTTGGCGAGCCGGGAACTTCCCCCTGAACCAACCGAACATTGTTTAAAAGAGACCGAGAGAAAGGAAGGGACGGAGATGGTTTACTCTGGATCTGTAGGTAACGATATAGGAATCTCCACGGAAGGTTTTAGATCATCAAAATACAACCCTTCTGAATGGCACGAGGCCAACTATGCCAAGTACTACCAATCTTTTGTTGACAGAGATGCTGCCGAAAAAATCCGCCACGAAGGCAAAAGAACGTCAAACGAAGTAGAGGCCACAACAAACAAGACCCAAGCAGAAGTGACCAAAAAGTTAAACGAACGTTGCCATGATATTGGTTTCTGGAAATTTGAACTGGAAAGGGAAATCAGTGATATTATTTCAGAGACTGATTTGCTGTTAGTTTTAAAAAAGAGACTAGAGAATGGACTGCGAGCAACAGAAGTACCACTGCACATTTCAACAGATAACTTGAACTGCCGACAGAGGAGACAGGGAGTTGATTTGGTACAGGATGACGTAGAACTGTCACTGTTGAAGGTAGTTTCATTTTCATACAGCTTTTTCTGTTAACAAACATTACGTTAGACAACAGTTATACAATAATGAAAAATAACAATTTACTGCTGCATACAACTGGCCAATTAGTTCATGATGATACATTTTTGTATGTGTTATTTATTATTTAACATTTATTTCAGGCCTCGCAGTAAATATTATTATTATTATTTTTAAAAATTTAATAATAGACCAAGACATTTACTTTGATGAAGTACTGTCCATTTTGAGTTCAGTAACATTATGTCAGTAGTTTAATTTCCAATATGTGAAATATGCTGGTTGTTAGTTATAGTCGGGGTACAAAACTTTCCAGTACTGATGTGCACAAATTCAAGCTACCTATGTAAATTATTTATTAATTTTATATTTTGCAGGAGGTTGAAATCATAAATAATGTCCAAGACCTTTTGAAGAAATCAATAGCTCAGGCAGAACAACAGATCAGGTAATACATTGGTAAATTGTGCAGCTGAGCATTTTCAGCGTTAATCATAATTAATATTCTCTCTCTCAATCTTTAAAACACTACTTTAAAAGAAACTTTTATCACATTTGATACCTAACTGCTATTGGGGTGCTGTTCCATTTGTTTCCTTTAACATACAAACCTCCCAAATCACTTAGAATTGATGCGGGGAAGACTCCAACTCGGCGGTAAAGCATTTGCCTGAAGCGTAATAGGTAGGATCAATGGATCTGGGTGTTTTCCTATCCCAAATAATGCCCCACGACTGGAAAATCAAAGGCTGTGGTTTGTACTGTCCTGCTTCTAATGAAGTGCATTTGAAAGATCCTTTTCTGCTTTATGAGTAGAAGGCAGTGGGTTTATTCTCTTCTTTTTAAAAAAAAAATTTCCAGCTAGTGTTCCATGACTGGTATATCAAAGGCTGTGGTATGTACTACCATGTCTGTGGGTAGGTGCATATAAAAGATCCCTTGCTGCTAATCGAAAAGAGTAGCTCATGAAGTAGTGACAGCGGATTTCCTCTCTCAATATATGTGTGGTCCTTAATCATATGTCTGATGCCATATAACCGTAAAATAAACTGTTGAGTGCGTCATTAAATAAAACATTTCCTTCTTCCTTCCTTCTCTTCTTTGTTTTAAACCAAATGCTGAATGAAATAACCATATATTAGATATCAAATATCCTATAGTTTAAAATGCACTCAAGTGTCATCCTTAGGACCGATTCAGCATAATCAATCTAGGAAGCAGGGTGGGTAGTCGCTGTCTCAAGTATATGATTTTTGTTGTATGTATTTTCAAACTAGAGTGCATACATGTGTATCTTCCGTTAAATTGCAGGTTGAACAGAGATGCTAAACAGGATTTAGAGATGGACTGGAGCGACAAGAAGGAAGCTCTGGAGATTGATCAGAAATGTGCCGCCCTGCGAAACCATCACACCAACAAGCAGTTTTATGCTGGGGCTGCAAAATTTCAGGAAATGTACGAATCTTAATTGCAGTCTGGGTTTAATGGATTGGTGACTATAGTCCTTCCCACAAGGAATACCTTTTTTATACTATGAAATTTACTACACATTATGTATTTCTGAACCGATTGTTTTCTAAATTGGACACAAAAATGTTTGTTTTTTTGTTATTTACAAAACACTTTTACTTTTCTCCTTACATCAAAACCAAACTGAAATTTTTTAGAAACTTTTTTTTTGTAGGAGGATGGGATGGACTATAGGATATTATATAAATTATAATCAAGACATTTGATGAAACATATTGTATATACTATTACTATCTACCTGATAAAGAAACAAAATGGAATTAATATATTACACTGAGAATCCAGAAATGCAAGAACATTAAAGTTAAGTGATTTAACCTTAAGAGAGCTTCTTCAGTAGACCTTTTGGATATTTTCCCATTCCAGTTAGTGTTTCACTACATATACGGTCACATAATAAGCTCTTTATGCAATCATGCATGTAGACGACCTTTCTAATATAGTAGTGGTGAGAAGCATTTTTCCTTGTGGTATTACTTTAGATAATAAAAATGTGGTTTCTGTGTTTCTCACCCAACCACTGCTGATAAACAGTGCCTTCAAATGTTCCACCCCATCTGCAAATATTATGTTAAAAATAACTTTAAATATTAATTATGACTCATTTATTTATTTATTACAGTGTATGTGAATTTACATAATTAAACCTTTTTTGTTTAACCTCACATTTATTACATCTACCTAGGGGTGTGAGGCGATCTATTTAAATCACTAAATAAATTGTATTTCATTAACATATCGGTGACTCTTTTAATTTTGTTATCATTAAATTACACTCCGACACCATATATCCATAAATAAAATGTGTTGAGTGCATCATTAAATAAAACATTTCATTTTGATTAAATTACACATGAATTCTTTTTTTCAGTCAGTCTACCCCCGAATCCTGGGCTCAGTTCACTCACGACAACATTGTCCGAGCAGAGCACGAACGCATGGCCTCAATGCAGCTTCGCACGATGTTGGACAACATTCTGGAAGATACGTCCCGCGACATGCGTGAACAGTGTGACACTGTTGACGTCAACTTCCAGAACCGTGTTGCAGAAATGGAGGATGCTAAGACCAAACTTGAGGAGAACTTAAACAAGGTAATACTGGAATACAACACATCTCGGGGCAGAACGTAGCCCAGTGGTAAAGCGCTCGCTTGATGCGCGGTCGGGTTTGGGATCGACTGTCATCGGTGGTCCCATTGGGCTATTTCTTGTTCCAGCCAGTGCACCACAACTGATATATCAAAGGCCATGGTATGTGCTGTCATGTCAGTAGGATGTTACAAAAATTATCCATTGCTACTGATGGAAAAAGTCTGTATGTCAAAATTATCAAATGTTTGACATCCATTAGCCGATGGTTAATAATCAATAAAATCCATTATTACATTATTTAAAAACTGATGATATTTCTCGTTCTAGTCAGTGTACCATGACTGGTATATCAAAGGCCAAGGTTTTTGCTATTCTGTCTGTGGGATGGTGCTACTAATGGAAAACTAGCAGGTTTTGTCTGTAAGACTATATGTAAAAATTACCAAATGTTTGACATCCTATAACCGATGATTAATATGTCAATGTGCTCTAGTGGTGTCATTAAACAAAACAAACGTTTTTAAAAACTGATGAAAAACATGTGCATATATATGCAATGCCTGCAGCCTACATCATAGTGGATGGCTTGATGCGCTAACTAAATGTTTGCTTCGATGTCAAGTTTTGGTGTATATTATATTATTAGCCATTTTCATTCATTAATGAAGAAAATTATTGGCACATCAAATACACAATACCATTATGATCCAATATTTTGTATGGATGTGATTTAAGGCACACATGCGGAAATAAATTTAAAAAATAAGTTGTAAAATAACGATACATTAAATTACAAGGTTTTAACACATACAAAAACATAATCATGTGGTATCTTTGATGGATAACAATGAAATAAGTAAATATTCAGCATACTGGTGTACACCTTTTTTTTGTGCATTAGGTTGAATGATTTGATATGGTTATGTTTTTTTTTTAATTGTTTTTTTTTTTAACCCTTTATTCTGTTAATGGAAACTGAAGAAAAGTTGAGCCATTCTTTGCTCACACATCCACCCACTCACCAATTCACTCACTCGCTCAATCCATCCATCACTTTAAGTGTTTTTAGTGCTGTGAACACCTGTTTACAAACATTGTTTGTTTTTGTTTAACAACATCACTAGAGCACACTGATTAATTAAGCATCGGCCATTGGATGTCAAACATTTGATAATTCTGACGGTCATCAGAGGAAACCCGCTACATATTTTCTAATGCAGCAAAGGATATTTTATATGCACTTTCCCACAGATAAGAAACCACATACCACAGGCTTTTGACCAGTTGTGGTGCATTGGTTGGAACGAGAGAAACCCAATCAGTTGAATGGATCAACCAAGGTCGTTCAATCCTGCGACACAAGCACCTCAAGCGAGCACTCAACCGACAGAGCTAAATCCCGCTCCCTTACTGACAGTGATACCCAATAGCTGGGGTGTTGTTAAACATTCATTCATTCATCCATTCATTCATTCATTCATTCATTCATTCATCCATTCATCTATTGACTGTGTTTCAGGTGGTTGATGAGATCACGAGCCAGGAAAAGAACATCAGCATGTTGAAGCAGGCGATCCGAGACAAGGAGGACCCGCTCAAGGTTGCTCAGACCCGTCTACACAACCGCTCATACCGACCCGGCGTCGACCTCTGCAGAGATCCCGCCCAATACGAGTTAGTACAAATTGACCGACAACAGCTCTTTCTTTTTTATTTTTATGATTACAGTTTTAGCTCTGGGTTAGCAAACAAATTTGCCTTATTATCTATTAAACTTCAAAAATTATTAAAACAGATCCATGAAACAATAAATTATATTGTTATTAACAGTTTCCATATAATGGATGCAAAACATTTCTATGAACTGTACAAGATTGGGTTAGGAGCTATAGTATGGAAGTGAATTACACTATACATTGTTTTATTGGAAAGATGTAGCGATTTTCAACATTAAAACCCAGTATCAACATAAACAAAAAAAATCTCAATTTATTTATTGGGGTGTTCCGAAAATTGGAAATTAATTAGGTTCTGGAGGTGATAATATATTGCCTTGGAAAATGTTGTGTAATAATTCCTACAAACTAGATGATCGAATATGAAATCTGCTGGTTTGGGTTTCTTTCATGCAATATACAAATAAAACCAATATTAAATATGCATTAAAGATAAATTAGTGCAGTTCGCACCCCCTGTCATGATGAAATCAAAAATAAATTCATAGTTCTAAGAATTAAATATCATTCCTAATATATTTTAAAGTTGATGTCAACTAATTATTAGGAGATAACTATATAGAGTTTTTAGATTTGTGGGTGTTATTGTCTATTTGATCGTGGAAAATAGAATGTAATTAACCAATCACAATACAGAACACACTCGCCATTAGTTTACAATGTGTTATAACCAATGATGTAGTTCCATTCATACTTATTTATATTATTCATACAGTGACTTTGATTTTGACCTAAATTCAATACTTAAAAACCCCAAAACAAACTATTTTTATTTCCAGCCTGGTTGCTGAAGTTAATGAGATATGTCAGTCGATCGATGCCCTTCATGCCCAACTGAACCAAGCGGAAAACTCACTCAAGGATCTCCAGGACAATCGGATGTCGCTCGAGAAAGAAATATCCACCAAGAAGAACAGCATCTTCATCGATCGCGATAAGTGCATGACCAAACGCACACGCTATCCCACAGCGCTTCGTCTTCAAGGATTCCAATAGGTTTTTGTACTTATCTTTGTTGTTATGGGAACTCCAGTGTCTATCCAGAGTTAACTTGTGTTAAAATGAACATTTTATTTTGCCAATTTTTCTTGAGGTATTCAAGCAACAATAATTTTTTAAAACAAAAATTCCAATCATGTTTTTTTCATCGGGCCAACCGTAAAATTAAATATTGTGTTTCCATATGTTTTGTTTTTAATTTTGCTTTACTGTTATTTTTAAAACCCCAAGCTAACCCAGTAATAAAATGGCAAGTAAACCCATTTTTATTTTTAGAAGGATGGTAGACTGATTTTCAACTGGATTTTGAATTACAATGAAATGTTGCCAAGACTAGACAGATTGTGGGAAGACGGTATTGTCTGTTATTCACAAGATTTCACTGCAATAAACATTTTCACTGACATTTAAAAAAAAAAAAAAAAAAAATATTGCTTCCACTGACTTTGTTTGGACTGTGATCATCAGAATGCCTACGGTATTATTAATCAATTTGGTTTGCTTTGTAATTGTTTTGTCCAGTATATTACTCTGCTCAATATTGCTAGATGCTCATATATAATATTATGTTATAGATATTGCGGGTTGTCAGGTTTGTCATTGTTGTTCTCATAATAAAACCCAACAATTGTGTTTTGTGCATTGTTTGTTATGGTAATGTTGTTTTTAGTGGACTTATTTTAACAGTCACATTGTCACTATACAGAGTTATTACATTGTATATACACCAAACCTTGCCTTGAGGAAATAAATGAAAAAATATCAGTATTAAAGTAATAGTAGATTAAAATCTCACGCATAAATATCCAAGTGTTAATTGTAATTATGTACAAAAACCAATAAATCTGTATACCAAATGTTTTTGTTGTTTTTTATTTCATTTTTAAACTGCTTTATGTGAAGCCACTGGACACAAAATAGCATGGTATGGCTTTGCATTTGTGGTTTTTCTATACATTGTAGTTTTCCCTAGTTTGTTTTAGAATGGGGCAGCACCATGCCTCAACAGTCTAGTGCCATCTTGCCTTGAACAAGCTTTTAAAAAATAATTAAAATTGCCTTTATAAACCACTAAAAAAATGTGTTATTAATTGACAACATATGCCTTTTATATATTTGCCATTCAAGCACATGAATTACATTTACTTTTATTTCAATAAATCTTTTAGTCTTTAAAAAGTGCCCAGAAATGCAATACTCATTTGGACCATATAATGCAAGGGTTTCCTTTTTGTTCTGTTTACTGTAAATACTTTTAAAACTATCTATATATCTTTTGGTCTCATCATTTTAAAACTGATTTGCAATAAACTGTTGTGGATGAGGAAAGAAAAACAAACCAAAAAAAAGACCATTATACGAGTACATATATATGAATAGCCCATTTAATAATCCATGCTGAAATTCATTTTGAATCAAATCCATTCTACTCTAAAATAACTTTCATTCATTAAAAAAAAAAAAGCTTAAATTTTATCAAAAGCTAAAATATTACACCCTCAATTATTCCTCATGTAGAAAATATTAAATGTATGTAAACCCTAGCCATGTGCTATAAAACTTACATCTAGATTCAATTCTTTAAAATCATCAGAGGCTTTAACATCAAACCAACATATGAATTGTTGTCGTTTTATAAGATCAATCCTAATGTCAAACTGATCTGGTGAGATTTGTAAAATGTCTTGGTTTGAAATATGTACAAGATTAGTTCCTACCAAACCAGCCAAATGTTACATTTATGTAATAACTTTAGATGAACTGAAAATTGTCCAAAAAGCAAGAGGCACGACACCTTTATTGGGGGATAGTGTGTGTGTGTGGCATTAACTGAACAGAGAATAATGCTCATGCGATTCTCTATCACAGAATTACATTCGTATCTTCTGAATAACCGATTAAGTTTGTTTTGTTAACGACACCACTAGAACACATTGATTTAGTAATCATCGGCTATTGGATGTCAAACATTTGCTAAGTTTGACAATCTTACTGAGGAAACCCGCAACATTTTTATACGCCTGTCTATGATGGGTCGTATTATGTATGGCGTTGTCTGTCCGTTTGTTAACTTTTTCTTGTCTGGACCATATCCTGCATACAGAACCACCAAACCTCACATGTAGGAACAACTTGGGATGGCTGTGTGTCGCATACCATTATTAGGTCACTGTGACCTACTTTTCAGTCTACTGCACGTAACAGTAAATCCTTGTCTCGACCATATCTTGCATATAGATGCATACAGGATCATTAAACATCACATGTAGGAACAACTTGGGATGACGGTGTGTCGCGTACTATTACTAGGTCACTGTGACCTACTTTTCATGGTCTACTGCACATAACTGTAAATTCTTGTCCAGATATCTTGTATACCATGCTTACAGGACCATCAAACGTCACATATAGGAACAACTTGGGATAATGGTGTGTCACATACAAGTACTAGGTCACTGTGATATAAATAAATCGAATAATTTATTTATATTCTGAACATCATAGAACATTTTTACTTGGGTCTTTAAAAAAGTCAGGACTTCATTAATCAGACAGCACCTTCTCCAATGGATACAGCATCATCAGAAGTTGGTCCAAATCAAACTGTTCATCCATCCCATTGCAAAAATTTCACATAATTAGAATTGAATCATACCCGTAAGATATTCATTAATATCTATGGTTTTCCATCAAACTCCTGACGGGTGTATCACGTACCTCACCAGTACTCTTGTTCCATTAGTAGCATGGGATCTTTCATATGCACCATCCCACAGACAGGATAGCACAACACGACCTTTGATATACCAGTCGTGGTGCACTGGCTTCAACAATAACAGATTAACTTCCAGAGTAGTTCCATGATAATATAAAAATAAATTAAATATAGATTTGCACTTTTTAACATATTTACTGGATAATTACCCATTTACCACGTTTTATTAACAGTTAAAATAAATTTCAATAAAAATACTCTTTTACTACAAGTTTATTTGTTGAAATGAAATTTATTGTCTGCTAAGCTGTGCTGTGCAGATCAGGGTGTCAAGTCTATTTATTGTACATAAGATTACCTATCTTTATAAGCACAAACATACACACCTAATACAATCCCATTCTCAACCATGTGCATGAATCATCCAACAGTAGGTGGGTTTCATATTCACATAGTGCCAAGCTTGTGCTTAGCCTTATGGTCAGTAAAGTAAACATACAGTATATTAGTATGTATATGATTCTGAAGTGGCTTTGATTATTGAAAATAGGAAGAGTACTAAACACGCAACTCCATACATTTTCTCTTATTGCACTGGCGTATCGTGCACAATATAACACTATTAGGTCTTTATGTTCTTCATTACAATAAACTTGTGCAATTAATTTGCTTAAAGAAAACATACACCTTTAGAATAGCATCAAAGTGAACATAAAAATTGTATAAAACTATTAATTGGAGAATAAAATGCACATTGCCTCAAAAAATCCATCAGAGCACATCTGTAAATAGGTGTTTCCTTTTTTGATCAATTTATTTACCCAATAGACGGTATCTTTTTTGTGCTGCAGTGTTGTTAAACATTCTTCATTGTGGTTATGGCTTTTGGCGAGTATGTTGGTGGGTTTGCATTATCTATGCAACAAAATGTCTTCACTACTTTGGTAATAAACACCTCTGCCAACTTCACATGGGCAATAAAGAAATAATTTCACATAATCTTATACAAAAACTGAAACAATATTTTAGTTCATAAAAATATTACTTTATTCAAAATGACAAGTAAATAATTAACAATTACAGGCATTCATATACAAAAATTAAACGCACACAAGCACTTTTACCATTCAAAAATCTCAACACAATATAAAATGTACTTATTTAACATTCAGCCATTTCAATGCACCATGGGAAGAAAGGACGATAATTCATTTTTAACTGTCGACTACTGCTTTCTATTTGATTATTTCAGTAAGAAATCAGTGCAATTTAACAGTTTAAAAGTGATTTAAAAAAATGAAGAGTAATATTTATTAGTATCATTTAACAGCCAACAAAAACATTTTTATTTCAAAATAATTATTTTTATGCCTAATTTTAGGTCAGATCTCAAGTATTGAGATGTAAACAAGTTTTACTTTGAATGCAACCAAACCCTTAACATGATGACATGCATCAAATACCCTTATGCAAAAGGTTAGACACTTGAATTGTTTGGTCTTTATCATTCTAGACTAGGTTTATCAAACAATCACAACAAAATGATATTGTTTATCATTCAAATTAGTTTCTATATATTTCCGTCTTATTTGATTTAACTGTACCATCAACCTCACATTGTGAAAATTATTAATGAATTAATCTAAGATTAAAAAGTACATGATGGACAACGCTATTAGAAAGATAAACTTCCAATGACCTAAAACTATATAGCATGATATCAGTTACAAAAAAAAAAAAAAAAAAAAAAATGAATGCGATGTAATGTCATGTTTGAGTTAAACAATGTTAACTTTTAAAATGTTTCTTGTGCCATCAGACCATATTAAATAACCACAGGTTCATCAGCAAAAGCCATTCTCTTCAGCTATCAATAACAATTAAAATACATCACAAAATCTGGCTTGCACCATCGAAAACATCTAGGATTTCCAAACAAATATGCAAACAATGAATGAGAGCTGCACTATTTTATGAATGAACATTTATAACAGGCTTCAGTGATAACTGGGCTTCAGTGTAACATTCTTCACCTAGTTCTAACAGGCTTCGGTGTCACATTCTTCACCTAGTTCCAACAGAGTTCAGTGCAACATTCTTCACCTAGTTTCAACTGCACTCCATTCAGTCAGTAAATGTCCATACAGTTTCACTTCAATGATGTTCCACACGGGTCAAATCACTGTTTTTTTGTTTCAGAACCTCCTCATAGTGTTACTCTGAATAAAGCGCGTATCCTGCTGCCGCCCCATGCTGCCCATCATCATCATATTGCTGCCCTGTGGCTGCGTCGGGGCGATGTACATGTTTTGTCCCATGCCACCCATCATCGTTCCACCCATGGTGTAGCCACCACCACCACCACCACGGTCGTGCTGCGATGTCATGTTGGTGACCCATCGGTCGGCTCCCTGGTTCCTCATGGGCTGATGATCCATCTGGCTATGACCCCAACTGTTGTCCATCTTCCCTCTATCATTAGTCCCCACTCCCCAAGAACTACCCTGAGATCGGCCAGCATCTGAAAAAGAGAGAGAAGAGCACAAATCAGACTGATATTTAAAGTTTATTTTGTTTAACGATACCACTAGTGCACATTGATTTATTAATCATCGGCTATTGTAGTAAAAAATATTTGTTTAACAACACCACTAGAGCACATCAATTTATGAATCATCGGCTATTGGAAGTCAAACATTCGGTAATTGCAACATGTAGTCTTAGAGAGGAAACCTGTTACATTTTCCCATCAGTAGCCAGGGATCTCAGGGGTGCACAAATGTTGGCAACCAGTAGCTGAAGTCTGGTTGCCCAACATCATCTCTTGGTTGCCCACATATTTCATAAAAGTTTTAACAATATAATTTTGAACTGTCATTAAAATGAAATAGAAATTTAAATTAAAATGTTTTTATTATTATCATTACTTATCAGTTTACTTTTATTCCTTTTTAAACATTATTTATCTACAGCTCATCTTCGCTTGGGCTGTCAGTCATAATACTTTGATGAACTGGATGCTTGTTGGTGTACTTTGTGGCCTTTCACATGTCTTGTGCCCTTTGCCAATAGCCACCATTCTGAAATGTATCTGCATTGAACTCGTAAATTGGAGGGCCGTCACAAGCTATTTTCATTAAGTTAACTCTAAAATTATGTAATACTCGTTTCAATAGCTGCATCATCCATTCCCAAAGATTGTGACATACTTTAGCCAACATTATTCAGCACACATTTTTAACGACTGCTTAACCTCTGTGTAGGAGATTGAACAATTAAACACAAGTAATATTACAAGATATTGTTTTTAAAAGGATACATAATTCTTAACACCATTCAATAACACGTACAATTCCAACACCGCAGGAATTGCTTAATTGTTGAACGGCTCCTTAGAGTGAGAAAGTGCTGGAATACTCTGTAAAACAGTGTACATGTGAAGATCACGAATAGGTGGCATAATCCGCATTTTCAGTGATACCAAACATTTTGTTTCATGTCAAATCGACCCTACTTAGTACAACTAGTCTGTCCCTGTGCAGATTATTTCGCCACCAAATACATATTTTATATTGACGATATTACTAAACCATTTAACAAAAATACAATTTAATTCATGAAAATACAAAGAACTTAAAACATGAAAAACATTTTACAAAATGCAGAACTTGTTTTGAAATAAAGTTAATAATGACAATATTTAAGAAATATTTCATTATTAATTAAACTAAAGCTTAAAGATGGTGTCTAAAAATTCACACTCGGTAAGCACAAGTCGTCAGTATTGGGATGCATCAACAAGGTTTTTAACCTTTAGACTACTGGATTAACTTTTAACAAAAACCACGTTGAGTGGGTACACTTTTATAATTTTTACTCACATATTCACTTAAATGTTTTATAAATACATGAAATAAAGTTCATACATGAATTGGTAAGTATTATTTTCGTGTCTTTTTTTGTAATTTTTATTATTTTAGATCGGCTAATGGTGATTAAAATTAGGCAAAAAATAGAAAAAGTTGCGTTTACTTACGAGCATTTGTGGCCAGTTTTAAAACCCAAACTACGATTCATATTGCAATATTTGGTATTTTCGTTGTTGGTAAAACGATCAAATTTATTATCAAATTAGCTGTCACAATCAGCTATCGATCCCCGAAAATGACCGTGACGTGCTGCCATTGTTGTCAAGAGAAAATACTTGCTGAAAACCACTTTTTGAACTCAAAATTTCAAGGTATTTTCAATTGAAAAAATCAAAACAAAAGCCACCATTTTGAAAAAAAATCTTTTTTCTTTAATTATATTTCTTTTTCCGGTGAGTGGTCGTGTGCAAAACGGCGGGAAATATGAATTGGGGAATGCACTGTATATAGTGTACAGTATATCGACTGACGTGACGTCGGGCGAGATATCTCGCCTGCAGTACTCAGAAGGTTATGGTGAATAGAAAATATTCTGTAGCGAGAATTAGTAGGAACCAGTTTGGGGACGAAATATCTGGCATATGGCTTTTCCAAATGCCTACTGCCAAAATCATGCATGGTGGATGCCAGCGTTAGGGTGGATATTTATATTGCCTGTCAGTGCCGATACTTTTTGAATTGCCCATGACTGCGAGTGTCGGGCAACTGTTTGACAAAGAATGGTTGCCCTCAACATATTTTGGTTGTCCCGGGCACGCGGACAACCAATTTGTGCACCCCTGGATCTTTTATATGCACCATCCCACAGATAGGATAGCACATACCATGGCCTTTGATATACCAGTCATGGTGCACTGACTGGAACGAGAAATAGCCCAGTGGGATCACCGACTGGGACTGATCCCACACCAACCGCGCACTTTACCACTGGGCTAAGTCTAGTCCCGATGGACTGATATTTAAAGTCCATCAATTAAAAAATCAAAATGCATCCTAAGCATAGACTACTCTGTTGTGGCACTGATCACTGCCATCACAATCAGTCAAATTCAGATTTAGCATTATGAATAAACTACACATTCTGCATGTGTAAAATTTAATAATTTTGCATTAGGATCGTGAGGGTGTTCAGTGTCAACACATCCAAGCCACTTTTTTTCTTGGTTGGTTGGGTGTGTGTGTGTGTGTTTGTGTGTTAGTGGTGGTGGTGGATTTGTTTTTGTTTAATGATACAAGTAGAGTACATTGATTTAATAATCATCGGTTACTGGATGTCAAACATTTGGTAATTTTTAATATATAGTCCTAGGGGAAACCTGCATAATTTTTCCATTAGTAGCAAGCGATAAAAGAACAGAATCTAACCTTGATATGCAGCATGTGACCACCTCGGACTAATACTTTAATAAGAGCAGTTTTTTGGTTACTTGTGAATGATATGGTATTAAAAGTGATTCACCAAGCAAAGCACACTTATTGGACTTACCGTCTCTTCCTACTAACACTTTGCTGCGACTCTTTAATGAGAGCAGTTGTTTTGTTACTAGTGAACAATAAGATATCAAAGAACTTACTGGACATTCCATCTCTTCCTACTAACACTTTGCTGCGACTCTTTAATGAGAGCAGTTTTTTGTTACTAGTGAACAATAAGATATCAAAGAACTTACTGGACATTCCGTCTCTTCCTACTAACACTTTGCTGCGACTCCTGTCATCTTGCATCACCATACCACCCTGACCACCTTGCCATGGGTCACGACCTCCAGACACAACCAATCGGGTGTCAGCATTTCCTAGTAACAGAAAGTAAAATTAACGTTTACTGTTGAAAAACACACATAAAAAAAAACTATCAATAAATAATAAGAAGTAAATATGTTTGAAGACAATCTAATATTTAAATGGTGTTCTTTCTAGAATAGCAAGACAAAAACTGCCAAAATTATTCTTAACTGTAAGGTATTTTCACAGGACGATGAAAGGCCATACGCAAAAGGAACAAGGAGAGAACACACCCTCCACCCCACCTCTATGAATGGGACTATTAGCAATTAGGCCGGAATTGTTTTTTTTACTTGTTTCCTATTACATGCTGGAAAAATATAGGGTAGGTAGGTAGGAAAAACATTTTTTTGGAAATAATTTTATTTATGGATATTAAATAAAGGTGTCGACTACCGGTATCCAAAATAACCTCTGCATGTATAGAAATGCATTATGCAAACCAACAATACCATTCATCACAGTGTTACCTAGAAATGAAGTAAGGCATGGTAAAGTGACGTTTTGGGGGCATATTTTATGTGTAGTTTTAAATATAAGGGCTTTTTTTTCTCCATTATACAATTTTCAAAAGGACAAAAACAGTATGGCCATTTTATTTTCTATATCTATTTCATAACTTAATTAAAAAAAGGAAATATGTAGTACTAACCACATAGGTGTGTTTAAAGCCTTCTTTTTACATGGGCAACTTATAAATTTATAAAAGGCAAGGCATTTTAATTTTGAGGGCAACATGGTGCTATTACCTATCTGTGGGAGAGTACATACAAAAGACCCCTTGCTGTTTAATAATAGGCAGAAGGTTTACTCTCATACTAACACTTAACTTCTGTACTGGTCAAGGACAGACTTGGTTGAACCTTAATTGGATAGAAACCAGTAAATAAGTTATAACAATTTCTTTTAATGAAAACTGAAAAGAAGGGTTCTATATTTATCTGTCCAACAATAACATTAAATTTTTTTTTTTATGAATATTATCTTTCCTAGTGTATCTAAAAAATGGTAGACTTACCAATTTTATAATTTGCAATGTTAGTTTTATTCTGTATGCATCCAGTATTAAAGTACACACTTGGTTTGAAGCAATCAATTGGTCCAATAGAAATGCAGTACAAGTGCTCAGGATGCTCAAACGAATGTTGAAAAGTAAAGTTTGTTTTATTTAACGACGCCACTAGAGCACATTGATTTTTATCTTTAATATCATCGGCTATTGGACGTCAAACACATGGTCATTCTGACACTGTTTTTAGAGGAAACCCGCGAAGTTCCCAGTGACCACTTACAAAAAATAACGAAACGCATCGAGATCTTACTGACATATTTAATCATTTGATTTGGCAGTAAACTCCATCAGTATCGGTAAACATTCCCTCCCCTAGTTTATCAGAAGGTCACTAAATTTCTACACAGCCAGTTTGTCGCTGGAGTAAATCATTAAATATAGTTATTATTATTATTATTAATCGGAACACCTCGCTACGCTAGATGTAGAGTAAATCGGAAAAGATCACATATATTCGTGAAAACAATTTTCCGACTCTTCACCCGATATCTCCCGAAAGTTACCGAACTTCAATTTGAAGGGAAGTAACTCCATCAATCAATTGTTAGAAGAAAACATTTCGTGGCCAACAGGTCGCCAGGTTCAAATTAGGGTCGGTCGGGTAACCGGAAACAAACAATATTTTATGATACGCCTTATCTGAACTTTATTATAAAATTCTGCTTCCATCTCCCCCACCCCCAAAAACAAAACAAATTTAACATTGAATTTAGACAATTTGCCAACTGTTCTCTTTCTGTTAAGTCATATCGATTAAAACAAGATGTACAAAAAATAAAAATAAATACTTTAAAAAGCCTTTATTAAAATACTAACCTCGCCTATCATTAGCCTGCATAACCCTCTCCGACTTCCACTCTGACCGTGAGTCATGATGAGCCGGTGATCGGACACGGTCACGCCTGTCTGAGCGATCACGATCAGTTTCTCTAACTCCTTCACGACTGTGACCGCGACTCACGAGCGTGTTGGTTCTACGATCGCCACGGAACCTGCAAACGCATACATCACAAAATAAAACTAAATAAAACTGAATCAACTGAAACAATTTTTAAACACCTGTTAAATAATGAAGACCATTTACAGAAATAACTGACAATATATTTATATTGCTAGCCTATGTTCACGTTCTATCACTACTCTTACATAGGCCCATATTTTTACTGGTCCTTAAATTTTTTTTATTAAAGAATCATTCAATGTCTGTTGAAAGCTAAACACATATACTGGGACCATATATATTTAATTCTGAAACATTATAGACAGTAGATGATATATGGAATTATCAAAATTTAACATTATTATAAACAGGAGATGACATATCCAGGTACTTGGCAATAAAAAAGAATACAAATCTAAACAACTAGTAAAGATTAACTGAGCACGTTTTCCCACTATCACAGCTGTCTGATGAGAATTGTCAAGAATAAAAGAAAACCTTTCAGACTGGTGCTCCCTGCCGTCTCTCTCACGGCGACCGTCATTTCTCATGTTACTTCCACCATCAGACATTCTATCGCGGCGATCATATCGTTCAACCCTGCGTTCAAAACCTACGTCACCTCGACTCCTAAATAATGCAATACATCAAGTTAAAGTTAAAGTTATAGGTACAACTATAAACAAAGTTTCATTCACCTAAGACTGATGTATAACTTTAACGCAACACTTGATTATATTGCCACCGCAAGAGCAAAAAGTTACAAACAATTATAATCACAATAACATTTAGCTCCAAGATTACTACAGTTGATGTATCAATTAGTGATGAAAGGATGTACCATCAAGTTTCTTCTTAGATCTGTTGTATGTTGTATTTTACTCGGATAAGGATACAGATGGTGTGAAAAAACTCACCTCTCTGCAGTAAATTCAAATCTGTTATCAGAGGTATTTGATCTTTTAACTTCTCCCCAGTAGTCATCCCTGTTGCTGGATCGACCTTCAAATGGTCTTTTAATAGCTCGCCTGTCTTCTTCCAACCTAAAACAAATTTACATTACGACAACTTTGAAGGGGAATTATGAAACCAGCTTTCAAACACTGCAAACTAGCTTGGGTACAATTTAATAAAATGTAGAATAAGTCGGAGTGGTTGTAAAAATGTATCAAACTATTACTTTCATACATCCAGTTCTAACTATTACCATAGATGACATAACTAATTAATGATTGTAAATTTTAACAGGTGAACATTAACACTACAGTATATACTTCAATGAAATGCAAATACATATCTAGCAGCTGATTTTCGTAACATGCATGTGAAAATAAGCAGGCAGATAAAACACACACAAAAAAAGTAGTCCTATTAGCAACAGACTCCTTTATCTAACAATAGCACACAAGTGTATTTATTATCACTTTTATTTCAATATAACATACCTGCGTTGTTCCAATCTCAGCAATTCTTGTTTTGCTTTTTCAAACTTTTCCCTCTCCAGTCTAAGGCGATCAGCAGCAATTCGCTCTTGCTCAAGTCTTTCTCTTTCCAACCTGAAATATTAAAAAAAATAATTAAATGACAAACAACGAACCAAGAATGGAAAGAAAGATGTCTTGTTTTAGTAATACACCAGTACATTTTCTTAGCAGCTATTAGACATATACTGGGAACATTTTGTTCAGTATCACGTTGCGATGCACTACACAATTTCCAAAACATTAAACAGTAATTGCTAATCAATTTTCAGTTAACTAGAAATATTTTAAATCAAGATTTTGAAAACAAAATGTTCCCCAAATATACTGATAATTGTGAAAGGAAATAATTGAAATAAATTGAGTATTCCTACCTAATTTTGGCCTTTTCTTTCTCCAGCCTGAGCGCCTCTTCCCGTTGTTTTATGTGCAGCTGTTTTTGGCGAAGTCTCTCCCGCTCAAGTTTGGCCAATCTACGGCGCTCCTCCTCACGCAGACGACGTTCTCGGTTCTTAAGTCTCTCCCTCTCGCGTTCAGCCTGCCAAAAACCAGTAATACATACATCTTATTATATATATATATATATATGGCTTTAGATCCACTAATTTGGGTACAACGGGGACTTTTGCTTTTCTGATCACAGGAAGGTCGTTTTAGTTCAGCACTGCCATTAACAGCTGTTGGAGAGTTGTCAATATTCACAATTTCAGAAATGCTTTTGAAGTTATTTGAATCTAATTAAACTGGCGTTGTCGATCTGGATCAGACTTTCCATGACATGGCGTCTTTTGCTGCCTTCCCATACTGGTTCCAGCATAGGTACCCAGTGTTTAACATGCCATTTAAGGATACGGCTCCCGTCTTGGACGATGATATCGGGCAACTTGGGAAACCATCAATCGTGGAATTTACTGATTGAGTTGTACAGTCCATGGACTCTGCACAACAGTGATTACTGTATGTGTTATCGTACTTAGATGTATTTATGGCTGCAATGGCATCACAGGTCAAGAATGCTAAAGGTTACACACCGCCATTAATTACTGCATGCATCTCAATACAATGTCAGAATATATTCTGTGAAAAAATACAACACTGTCGAGAGAAAGAAAGAAGTGTTTTATTTAACGACGCACTCAACACATTTTATTTTACGGTTATATGGCGTCAGACATATGGTTAAGGACCACACAGATTTTGAGAGGAAACCCGCTGTCGCCACTACATCGGCTACTCTTCCGATTAGCAGCAAGGGATCTTTTATTTGCACTTCCCACAGGCAGGATAGCACAAACCATGGCCTTTGTTGAACCAGTTATGGATCACTGGTCGGTGCAAGTGGTTTACACCTACCCATTGAGCCTTGCGGAGCACTCACTCAGGGTTTGGAGTCGGTATCTGGATTAAAAATCCCATGCCTCGACTGGGATCCGAACCCAGTACCTACCTGCCTGTAGACCGATGGCCTGCCACGACGCTACCGAGGCCGGTCACTGTCGAGAGGGTCATGTGACTATTTTTAGGGAGTGATTACTTTGAACACGTTTATCGCCTTGACTTTGATGCAATCTAAGCCCTGATATAAAGCATAGACACATTTCTGCTGTAATATTCATACACATGCTTGTTTTCACTTGACTGTCCACAAGCATTTATAGGCCTCATCTTTCTAACAATTATTTGGACTAGTTTATACAGTTCTGAGTATAATTTTTTTTTTTTTTTTTAAACCAAACTTGGATACAAAATATACAAAAACTGGTTTTAGAACTGTATTATTCCCTTCAATCAGACACACAAAATAAATAAATTAGCAAATCTATTAATTTTAATAATTTAGTACAGAATTCAAACTAGGTAATACTATCGATAGATCTACCAAGTTCAGGACATGACACTAAATTATAAATGTTTTATCATTATCAAATCAAGAGTGAAATGTAGGAATAATGTTTCGTCAGACGTCCAAGAAAGATGGTAATATGCTAACTCTTCAAACAATACATCATAAATAATTATGGCCTAGATACTAAAGTATAGTTTGGCAAGTGACTATATACATGAATTGGTGTGTAAGGGAAGGCAAGAAAAGAAAAAAGACAGCCTTTCCTAGCAATTTACAATATTATAGTAACAAATTGTTACCTTAATTTTCTCAAAGGACAAAATATCTTTTCGATCTTTACTCAGTCCTCTGCTGTGGGATCGACTAGATTCCGACCGTGGCTCCTTGGAGTCAGATTTCTCTGCATTATCATTGGGTTTCTTCTCAGCATCTTCGTGTTCGTCCTTTTTCTCCTCATCTTTCTTTTCAACACTCTCACTTGCATTCACTTCTTCCTCTTTCTTCTTTTGAGCAACATCTTTGGTCAAAGATGCATCCTTTTTATCTTTTTCTTCCTTTTCTTTGCCTTTAGTAGCAGTAGTGGTAGTAGGTTTTTTTACTGAAATAAAAATTTTGATATTTGCAATCACCTCATCATTTTCAAAACTGTCAAGAAAATAAACCATGTACTTCTTTGTACAGCCTCCCCTTCCTCAAAGTGTATATTATAAATGTTGATTTGTAAGGAATATTTTTTATCAACATTTCCTGTCCATTTTAAAAGAGTACATTATTGGCATAAATCTCTTCCTCTACAGTATGGTTTGTAGTCATGAAAATGTTGAATTGTCAATGACACAAATATATCCGAGAAACATATTCCTATTTGACAGTGTAATAAATACTTTCTATAATTATTTTTCCTATTTTAATTTTCAAATAATGGATAATTAACAATAAAAAACAAGCATTTTAAGAGTACTGCTAAAGCAATACATGTCCCCTAACATATCTCCCAAGTTCAATGGCTATAATTCTGTGAAAAATCGTTACTTTATCTGTAACAGTACATGATAATCTTATACACAAAATTTCATCTCAATATCTCGAAGCGTATCAAAAACAAAATGCCGGAAAACTATATGTCGGACAGACTGACAAACTCTCTAGTCCCCTCTGGCTGGACCGGTAGAGGCTTAATAAATGTAAAGTTGTGTAGTTTGTAATGAGTAATGACCTATAGGTTTGCTGTGATGAGCTCTCGAGTCCCTGTGACCCCCACTGACGCTCCTAGGACTGTGGTGATCGTCACGCCTGCTGGGGGGTCCCGAACGTCGGCGTTCGTCCTTCTTCTCAACCTTCTTCACTACTTCTTTCTTTTCCACTTCTTTTTTGTCTGAACATACACACAAAATAGTGGAAATGTAAACAGAAATCTGAGATGCAACAGCAATGTTTTAAAGCATGTTTCCAATGTTTTCTAAGACTATAATTTCATTCATAAAGGATACAGGGTTTCCACAAGAATATTTTTCGAAGAAGTGAGAGTGATTGATCATTTTCAAAATTTTGTTTTTGTTTAATGACACCACTAAAGCACACTGATTTATTGATTATTGGTTTTTGGATGTTAAACATTCTGACTTACATATCCACCATCAGTCAGGATAGCAGATACCAATGCCTTTGACATACCATTTGTGGTACACTGGCTGGAACAAAAAATAGCCCAATTGGCCCACCGACGAGGAACAATCCTAACCAGACCTCACATCAGGTGAGTGCCTTACCACTGGGTTATGTCTCGCCCCATTTTCATTTCACAAGAGATTCCGTTCAAATTTTAAAAGGATTAAATCATCGACTCAAATTCTAAATTATAAAATAATATTTTATAAAAAGCATTGTTCAAAATAAGCAATTGTCCATCTGGCCTGATAAGCAATATGTACCTCAATGGTTATTCATTGGAAAGCAACCGAAAACAGACCCATTACATTTGAATAAAATAAACCACTTATTTAGATAATGAAAATATTAATGGAAAAGTTTACTTCTATCCACTAAAAGGTTAATTTACACTGTATTTCCCCCACCCCACACCACACAATCTATAGTATTTGTTGGGGTAGTTCCAAATAATAGTTTTTGGAGAATAACAATTTACTTGTAAAAAGAGCAGACTATTTTCAGTACAACATGCAGTATTTTATCTACAGATATAGTTTGAAACTCACCATCTTTTTTAACCAACACAGTTTTCTTCTCCTCTGGTTTCTTCACAGCAGCTTTACTTGAGGCACCTGGTTCATTTTTAGCCTGGAACAGTTTTACATCACATTACTCGTCCATTAAACATTAAGATTAATAGAAAGTGCTCCCTAAATAGTCTTCCCTTTTGAGCTTACTATGCAAAAACACTACATAAATTTACTATGTTGATAAAATTACCACTAATTTTGGGATTTAAAACCAGTTTTGATTACAATTTTAAACACATGATAGTTTAACTGTAGACATTTTATGGTCAGTTATATAAATGTTTTTGGTATACATTATTACCGATTATTCAGATACAAATGACTAACAGACAGTAATCAATACCTTTTCAACTGAAATCATCTTGCCATGTAACTCGGTCCTGTGAAGATGCTGAATACACTTGGTCGCTTCCTCCGATGACGACATTGTCACAAAGCCATAACAACGAGAACCAGGACTTCGGGCATTGGTCACTACTTTGGCACCAACCACCTTTGAAAATATTTATTTTTACAGCACATACTACACGATTGCATTACTACCTACTTTAAAATTTAAACATTTAAATAATATATACTACTGTAACATTAAAGGCTAAATCCATTATACTTGAAACAAAGCCAGACACAAAAACAGTACAGAAATTAACATTATTCTTTTGTTGACAGACATTATAATACTGAGCCCCATTCCATGAAGCGATCTTAGCCGTAAGATCACGTTATGTGCATAGCTACCTTATGTACTTGAGGTGATCGTAGCACTAAGATCGCTTTGTGGAACGGGGCCCTGGTGAGTAAACACTTTCAAATTAAATTTTACAGGTGAAATAAATATGAAGAGGTAAAATAAATAAATAATAAATTTAAGTTACAGTATCACAGTACTTACAAATATTTATTTAAACTGTCTATACATTTGTACAAATTGTCTAGTTTAAATCCTTTGTTCGAAAACATTAGTCTATATTTCTCACAAAGTAATGTCGACCTGAAATAATTCCAACTTACTTTGCCATACTTGGTAAACAAAGACTTGAGATCAGTAGCTCGTGTGTTTGATGACAGGCCGCTCACCCACAAGTTACGACTGTTCAGGCTCGCTGAAAATAAAATGATGATTAATTATTTTTCTCTTAAATGCAGTAATTATTTAACAAAAATGTGCAGTATATATGCATTTGGTTGACATTAAATTAGTACCATGTATATATAAAATATAATTATTACAATATGTCACAGGCCCATGGATTTAATTGTTTCTGGTACAGTGTCAGTAAAATCACAGAATCAAAATTTGATTTTCCATGATTATTATATTGAGTACAAGTATTCAACAAAAATAATATCTATATATAATTAGTTTTTAAAAACAGTTTCTGATGGGTTCTAATGAAATTTAAAATCCTATGGCATAAAGTTATGTAATATATATTGTTATATCCACCTTTCGTATCCTTTGGCTTTGCATCTTTATTTGCAACAACACTGAAAGAATAATATTTCAAGTTAATAAAGTTACTTCCTAGAAGTGAACGAAACACAAGTAGAATTTAATTTGTAATTAAGATTAGAAACAACTAAAAAAGCTATTATTTTTTATATTAAATAATACCAACTAATATTGTTATAAAATATTAACTAAATAAACATTTTTAATTAACATCATGTCTATCATTTACTATTAAGAAGACTGAAATTCCATTGTACTACAATATTTTACGATGGATTTGCAATGAAGCAGCAAAACGTATGCAAATGAAACGAGATGATGCAGATCAGAAAGTGCAAATTCAGGCCCAGTTCATCCCAAAGCCGTACCAAAGCAAACTGGATGTCTGTCCATATAGTTTACACATTAACCAAAAAAATAAAATACAGAAAAACATTTTTCAGCAGTAGCTTGTGTACTGCTTGGTGAATATTTTTTACTATTACAAACTTAGGGTCCAGCTTAGTTTTTTCGTAGGGCAACATTTTCCAGGGCACTTATTTTCAGTAAAGATACAGGTTGCTTTATACAAGTATTAAAGGTCAGCTGTTAAGCTTTAAGTCACACATCAGAAGGGGTGAACAGAAACAGGTTTGATGGAAAATAAAGGCAATGGTGTAGGGAATAAACAAGTCCACATCTGTTGGTTCTATCAAGAGTATTCAGTGATAATAGACTCATTTTGGACTGCAGATCACACGGTTATAGTTTTTGCCATTGCAAGAACAATCTAAGCTATCAAAAAAAAATTCAATCAATTAGAGGATATTAACCTATCAAATGGTACGTAATTAAACCTCATTGTTGTATGTATGTACAACAAACAGTAGTTTAATATTTAACAAAGTGTGTAGTTTAGATGAACCACTATGACATGACAAACTTGTATGTCATTGCAAAAATAAACATGATAAAAACAAATGAAACTTGGATCAAATTTGTGCACCAAAAACAAACATAAATCTGTGACCAGGCAAAATCCATATAAGAAAAAATGGCAGAAATGAAACTCCAAAACTTTTCGTGAAAATATTAATTTGTTGTAAGATATGAAAGCAGTTTGTTCACGGGGATTTATGCTCTAATAGCAGTTTTTCACATTCAATGGATAAGTTTTGTTATAATAGCATTGTTCTAGACTGAAAGGAGGGGTGTGTTTGGGGAAACATGGATGGACACACGCACCAATATATACAAAGACAATCACAACAAAACCATCAGTAACTGCATGTTTTGTATGATAGCAGCACATCATCAGGTTTCAAACACATCCCACATCACTGGAGGGTGGATATAGCTAACAGTGTAACAGAAAGACTAAATCAGAGAAAAAAAGACGAAATGGGAATTCCAAGTACCAATTCAGCAGTGTTTTGGGTAAGTAAATTACTTTACGTTCTTTAAATGATGATTACTACACCATACATGGCCAATTTTTAATCAACTATGCAATATGTGTTAGTGACAGGCAGGCTAATAATTTATCCTGGTTAACCTCTGGTTAAATTAGATCAGAAATAGGAAATATACTTGACTTTGATGTAATACTGAATGTATACATTTTAAAATACTTTGATAATTCGAGGATTAATGTGGAAACAAGTATAGTTGGGTGGATAGGATAAAAGAAGCAGGCCAAATAAGCTATGAAATGTTTTTAATGAAACAGTACCCTAAAATAACACATGAAGATCTCGACTATTTCATCATCATGAATTTAAGGAAAATGTTATTATGTGTATTTATTTAGATACCATTTCTTTCCAAAAGTTGAATGTTTGCAACCTCAAGAGTGGATAACACATCTTGAATTTCCACCTATGTACGGAATGAACATCCTTTGTCCGAACAACACTGACAATTTTTTTAGAATATAAATCTCAAAGTATAAATGTATAATTAATTTGTACCAAAAACATAACAATTTTTTTTAGCATTTAAAATAAAAAATAAAACGGAGAGGGAAGACAAAAATGTGTAATGCAAAGGCAACCAACCCATATGGTGCTTTTGATTAGAAATTTACATGGAAAGTAAGTGATCCTTCATTATCCTTATGCTAGAAAAGTGTGAGCCATCTTGAACAACAAGACTTCATACAAACCAAACCAACCTCTTGGCAGGTTTTGAATCTTTATCATCCTTTTTGACCTCTTCCTTGTCATCGGACGTCTTCTTGTCACTTGATACTTCAACAGGCTTCGTTTCGACTGTCGTTTCTCCATTTTCTTTCTGGACCACATTGGCATCGCCAGATCCTGTGGTATCCATAGCCTCAGGCTGTTTTTCGGTGGATTTTTCATTTTCTGTTCCTAATAAGTCGGCATCAATTTCACTCACTTGGGTGTCGTCGACTCGGACATCAAACGAATCATCAATGCTCTCGGCAAAGAGAGATATTTCAGCAACATCTGCTTTTGGTGGTGCGGCTGTTGTTGTACCTGTTGTAGTAGTTGTCGTCTTAGCTGTAGTGCCTGCTGGCTTTGATCGAGGGGGACCTGTTAATACTTGTTGTTGGGAAGACTTTGGACTAGTTTCAACAGCTGGTTTGGACGAAGGAGTATCTTTCTTGACTGACGTAGCCTCTTCTTTTTTCACCACGGCTGGAGCAGGCTTCACTTCTGGGGCATTTACCTCTACCGCACTGGGTGCACATTTTTTTTCCACCTCCACTGGATTCACACTGCTGTCGGCTTTATCCTCTTCAATTTTGACACCAGTCTCTTGCTTGACTGGAACGGCAGGTTCGATGTTAATACCACTATCTTGAAATGCTAGAGAATATTAGTTAAAGACAAATTCAAACCACAGTGGGAAATATAGGTGTAGTGAAAAAAAAAGAGAAAAAAAAAGAGAAAGAAAACAAAACTATATATCCTTCAGGAAACCAACATACCCATACCATATAACCTACCAAATCATCAGTGGGTAGAAGGTGAATGTTATTGTTGATGTTGACCGGAAAATTCACGAACAGCGTTCATTAGGGCCACAGCCAAGTCAAGTTCATTCCATCTGAACCAAAAATACACTAAATTCTTCATATAGCAGCATGTCCACTTTGTCATTTGTTGAAGTTCATCTTTTTCATGTATGGGCAATTAAAAATCTGGGCTGTCTGTACAAATGACATCGTCTTCAGTGTTCTATACAAATCTCTAAACATATTGGGTCTTGATACACTTCAAAAATTACTTGCAACCTTCCTATCGAAATGTCTTCTTCAGATGGCTTCCACTGGCAAGCAGCACGGAATGAATTTAGCCAAAACAAATGTTCTTCAGTCATCAGTCCATGAAAAACCTGTTCGATGTTTTCAATCATCTTCTGTCCTTAAAACCCACATCTGGCGATACTTTAAAATACTACTTTCCTAAGCAATATTTTAAGTAAACCTAGTATTCCACCAATACTATGTTAATTACAATTCCACTGATACTATATTCCACTATCTTTCTACAAATATACACATCATGGATGAACTTATTTTTCAGTTAATCTTCCAATTATTAATCTAAATCAAAATCTAGTTACTCCAGAAATCCCACGGTTTAAAGTTTGTCAGTAACATTATATTAAACATCTGTGTGATCCACCACTACCTCTAGATAGACATTCTTTCCATCCCATTTTGTTTCAGTTTAATATATCCACTATAAGCACTCTGTTTAACTCGAAAGTCACATTATAGTGGACATGTTTGTAAAGTTACAATTTTAAACATTAAAGTGAACACTGTAAGTTGTGATATTATTTTTGTAACCTCACTCTTACCTTCTACACTTTTTTCAGCACTTTCTTCAGGACCATTTTTAGCACTTTCTTCAGGACCATTTTCCAATTTCTGAAATAAGCAACAAATATATGTGAAAGGAATGTTAACAACATATGATAAAAATGTATGCAACAGCTATTTTGTGTCTTAATAAATGATCATTTCGACACTTGGTCAAGAACCCCCCCCCCCCCCCCCCCCCCCCCCCCCCCCAAAAAACTGTTTCCACACAGGCTACTCGTACCAAATGACAGCAATGGATGTTTCATGAACATGGGCAATCCTATGTGGTTATCATCAACAAAATACATATCATGGCCTTTGGTATACCAGCCAATGGGTCCATCACAGATATGTCAGCCTACGGCTGTAGATGTATAATTTCTATTAACATATTTGTTTTTATCTTTTATAACACAGCATATTACCATTTGATTTTTAAAAATTATTATTAATGAAGATGCATTACCATAAAATCTCTTAACAATAAATAATTTCATGCTTAAATTGCAATATTATTATATGCTTGTTTTTTTTTATTATATAATGAACCTTTCCATTCACTAAGAATAAACCTTTTCATAGCCCATTCCTTGACATGGTGAGGGGACTTGTATGTCTCAGTGACCCAGAGAGCTATGCCAGCAGGAGCTTTGGCTTCTGTTAGGGACACCCAAGCTGGACTGGTCAATGGGTAGAGGCTAGACTGATATGGACTAAGAGTGAGGTAACCCAAACAGAAACCTCGAGTGCTGAAGTCAGAGGTATTGGGTCGCACGGCGCACTCTTAATAGACCACAATACCATGCATCAACAGCTATTATGACTACTAACAATAACCATTAATAATGTGTGGCTACAAACACCAAGTCAGACAAAATAAAACTGTATTAACCTTTAGACTAATGGATTAATTTTTGACAAAAACCATGTTGAGTAGGTACAAGTTTATAATTTTTACTGATATATATTCACTTAAATGTTTTATAAATACATAAAATAAAGTTCATGTATTATTTTCGTGGATTTTTCAAATTTTTATATTTTAGATCAGTTAATGTCGATTAAAATTTGGCAAACAATAGAAAAAGTCATGTTTATTTATGGGCATTTGTGGCCAGCTGTCCAGTATTTATGTCCATTAATATTCCCAATAACAGTGGTTTTCTTACCAGAACATTAAAAAAAATAGAACTAAGATTCATATCCCAATATTCTGTGATATTCGTTGTCGGTAAAATGATCAAATTTATTTATCAATCACTAAAAATGACCGCGACGTGCCGCCATTGTTGTCAAGAGAAAATACTTGCTTAAAACCACTTGTTGTCTTCCATTTCCTGTTAATAAATTGTTTTCAGAGTCGTGTGCAAAATGGTGGACAATATAAACTGGGGAAATGCACTGTATACAGTGTACAGTATGTCGACTGGCATGAATAACGTCGGGCGAGATATCTTCGCCTGCAGTAGTCAGAAGGTTAAGACACCAAGCAGTATGTGATCACTAGTGTAAGTACAATGACTGAATGGTTAATTGTCAGCTACAGTACAGGACATCATGAATGGCACATCAAAATAGCATTACAAGTCATTTAAATTTTCTATTATGTCCTACGTTATAAGACTGCCACAAAGTAACAAAAAAAATGCAAAATAACAAAATCATTTTGGGAGACAAAATATTTAACACAAGTCACATTTTGAAAACATTGTTTTGGGGTGGGGGTTTTTAAAATTCAAATTAATGCTTCTGCCATTTGTGATATTTTGTATTATGGCTGTTAGTGTTTCCTACAGTACTAACAACATGCAAACATTTTAACATGCACAGACCTTTGACATATTGAATGTCCCTACTGTGTTTCCTATAAGAACATGCATGAACAATGCAAACACATTTTAAAATATGTATTATGATGCGCAGATGTTGAACAGGTATATTTTGTATCCATAATCTGGGCTTCTAGATTATGGTAGCCCCACTCCCATGGCTAGTGATATTCAATATTCGGCTAGTAAATAACTAATATTGCCATGGCCGACGGCTAGTGAAAACTAATTTGTGAAATGTTGCAGTGAAGTCTATTTTGTAAATATGAATATCCTGACCCCACCCCAACCCCCAGTGTTAAGTGTTTTTAACCTCTATCTCCCTCTTTAGGTGACATATATGATTATTACTATTATTTAGTAAAATTGTATTAACTTAAAGTAAAGTAGGGCTAGTGAATTTTTAAAATCACTGATCCCATGGCTAGTTGATTAAAAAATGTTTTCTAGAAGCCCTGCCATAATACGCACACCAATAGAAGTTTTAATTATTTTCTTTTTATTAGTAAGAACACCAATGTCAAATGAGAAGATGACCAAAACCTTTTTACGTAATATAGGTCTTGCTTTTGAAAATGTCAGTTTATATGGCATGTCCTGAACAAAACTGATTCAGTTCAACAAAAGGAAAAAAGAAAAGACTTATACAGATGAAATTTTGGCTGTTTCTTAAAATTTCTATTTAATAGATGCAGGTTATAAAAAATACCCAGCACCGAAATTTATTTTCATTAAAAAAGAAATTTTTGCACTGTAATTATTAAGATTGTTTACCAGTGGTTCATCAGTTTCCATAGAAACATCACCATTTTCAGTTGGTGTATTATCCAGGATACTATCATCAATAGTACAATTCTGAAATAATAGAACATGCATGCAAAACAACAGAACTAAGTTATACATGCTAGGACAAATTAACAAGACCACTAGATCACATTGATTTAAAGTCTAGATCACACTAGAAGATGCTAGTCAACTGGACTGTTACTGTGCGTTCGAGTCACAACCAGATCTAATTTAAGATGGGTCTGCAAATGAACAGGGGCCTAATTCACAAAGGTTTCTTAGTCACTGCGAGATGCGAGAGATTAGTGAATTAGGTCCCTGGTTTGATCAAGAAAAATAGTCGCGCAGACTAAACATCAGTCAGAGATGACAATTCAATTCAACAATTGAGTTATGTCACGTTGTATAATGTGATCTAGGCTTAATAACCCGGGGTTAGCTCTAGATAAGGAGAAACTTTCGCCAAATCATCTATTTAAAACTTCAGAAATGACAAACACCCAGTTATTTTCTAATAAAATAACAATTATAACATGAAATTTATTTGCCGAATTAAAATAAAATTCGCCAAATGTTTTTAAATGAATAGTTTATGGATACACAGACGAAGACATGCCAAAATACAACCCATCAAAGACGGGTGTATAATAACTGTATACTACAGGTACAAACACGCAACTGTACATGACATACTACTGTGATACGACACAAAAGATTTATGAATGAAAATAGCAGGCAAATTCATCACAAAACATGGCCAAGTGATAACACTGCTTTTCTTGGTAAAATTGTGGAGAATAATTATTTAAACTGTTCAGTGTATCACTGTATGGTGAAGTTCTATAAATTGATATAGCAACCATGTTTTAAAATAGACAAACAATCAAATATTTTAGTCACTGACCAAACTGTCCCTGGTTTAACTTACTGGTGATCTGCTCACATATTTAACAATATATTCTGTAAAAAAAACCCAGTTTTTAACCTTCAAAACAATTTCTCAGAGACATAAGATTATTTATAATCAGCATGCTCAATTGCCAAAGCAAAGGCAAGCTTCAGTCAAAACTGCACATGTGGTTAATTTTATAATCACACTGGTGCAAATAACTTTTATTAAAAATCAAACCATGTGCAAGACAACACACACATACTCAAAACTACAAAAACCACCACCCAAAATGACCACACACATTTTCAGCTTCTGTTTCATCTTCTTCGGAGAGATCGAGCAACTCCATGGCTCCGGAATCATCGGCTACATCCCCGTCAGCGTCAACTGTCACATCCTGTAATTCCTCACCCTCTTCCTCCTCATCTCCATCCTATCACAATTACACAAGAATTTTAAGAAAAAACCCCACAAAAACATTTGATACAAATAAGGAGCCTTTTTATATTGTGTAAATGAATCAGGGAAATTTGCACAACCCATTATTGGTTATGCAAATTATTTTTGCGTGACCCTTTTTCCTTGTGTAACCCATTTCCAAAATAATACAAAACACTACATAATTTAATAATGTAAAATTTCATTTAATAAAATATTATTGTAATAAAAAAAATTATAATTAATACATAACTTATTTAAACCTTACCTCATCTTTGTCTTTTGTACCTAAAATGAAAAAAGAAAGAAAAAGTTTTTAGCAAATAAATTTAATAATCTGTATCAGCAACCCCTGCATTAAGTTTCTAATTCTACATGGCACTTTTTTTGCCTTGAACTATATTCAGGTTTGTTTTTCAAAAGCATGGTGTTTTTTTTGCTGTGGACATTTTCTTAATTGCAGGGGTTGTAGGAGATTATTACAATATATATAAATGCCAGAATTAAAACAATTTACATTTTGAAATATTAGTAGTTGTGTAAAAACTATTCTCAAATAAGCAATCTGAAAATCCCCACTGCTGCTGCTTTATCCAGGCCAGGGCTTTAAATCTCACTAATAGAGGTACTTCACATTCCTATTACGCATGCGCGCGAAGAGTAACGTCCCTTGACAAAATAGACTGAAACTAGTCTATTTACAAATTGGGGGGCGTGACAGACAGGTTGTTATGGGCGACTTGAATAGTTTCGTAGGAGACTTTTAAACTTTGGCAACTAACATGTATATATTTCGAATTAGATGGTATAATGGCCGTAGAAATCGGTCCGCTGATATTTACTGCGGAATGTTTCAAATTAAAAAGCAGTGCAACAACTTGGACAAAGTCTCTGCGACTTGTATCCGAGGGTTTTGATAACGCCAGATTAAAAGACTATCTCGTAAAAAGTAGAAACAAAACATTTGACATTCCATAGGTTATGGCATCGACAGGTTATGGCATCGATCGATATATATATTTGAGAGAGAGAGAGAGAGAGAGAGAGAGAGAGAGAGAGAGAGAGAGAGAGAGAGAGAGAGAGAGAGAGAGAGAGAGAGAGAGAGAGAGAGAACACACACACACACACATATATATATATATATATACACAGTCAAACCTGTCTTAAGCGGCCACACAAGGGAGTAGATAAACGTGGCCGCTTAAGACAGGTGGCCGCTGAGTACAGGTTGCCACATATATAGTCTTTAAAACATTTGTTGTTGTTTCTTGTTTTACCGTCTGTACTGCTAATTAACGGGTGTGTGCTTCATAGTTGACTATAAATCAACTTTTGACATGTTGTCTCCTTCAAAAATAATGCAAATAGAATATATTAAATTAACCGTTCTCCACAAGTTTGTTTTCTTTTTCCATTTAATTATTTATTTCCGACTTCATGCGATGTATTGTTATAGTAAGTGAATCTACAAATGTCAAGCGTAGCCTGCCCAGAGGCAATCAGATGCATGTCAGATTCATACTTCCTTAATTGATACACAGTGGAGATGTCGGGACTGAATGGGTACTATTATTCCTGAAGGTGTGAAGATCGGTTATTTGCTGCACCTATCGCTGTTGTTAAAATATCCCTTTTATATAAGAGTAAAACTTTACTGTGGCCGCTTAATGCAGGTATTTTAGCGATTTGGGATCCGATTTAGGTGGCCGCTGGCCGCGTTAGACAGGTGGCTTATTACAGCGTTAGAAAAAGTGGCAGCTGGCACTGCCGCTAATACAGGTTTGCATTACATTATAATATTATATATATATATTTGGGAGGAAAATAAGTGGGAATTCTTAGTGGAAAAGTAAAAAAAAGAAAGAGATTTTATGCTGTTACATGTATATCCATAAAGTGGGAATTTAAAAAAGGGGGATTTGGGGGGGGGGGGGGGGGGGGGGGGGTTGAAGGTAGGTGCTGTTCTGTTTACCCATACACACATTTTTATACAGTGTCAACATGAACGCATTGAGTATTATACAAAATATATTTATTTTCTTTACTGTTAATGTGTTTTCCACCATATCTAAGTATATAAAATACTAGACGGACCTGTGTAGGAACGTCCTGTACAGATCCGTCATCACTCTATATATATTTATATATCATTATTATTATTATTATTATTTAAGGAGTGTCTGTTATTTCTTTTACGTTCATCGGGGTATGAACAAAATAAATCATCCGTAAATTGTGTGAATCGGAGAAGCCGTTCTCACGTAAGTTTGCGGATGATTTTTTTGTTCATACCTAGATGAACGTAAAAGTAATAACAGACAATACTTATAATTAAATTTGAAACATACTGAGTAATAATAACATTAAAAGTTATATATATATATATATATATATATATATATATATATATATATATATATATATATATATATATATATATATATATATATATATAAAATATTATATATATATTCTGTAGTATTGTCCGAAATATACATATATTTTCTATATATACAAAATAGATATTAATTTTATTTTATTTACTGTTTACTACCATATCTAAGTAGAGAATACTAAACCACCCTGTATAGGAACGTTCTGTACAGAGCTGTCCTGACTACATATATGTTTTATATATTTACACACGCACACGTTATATATTTTATTGAGTATAATACGAAATATACATATATTTTCTTTATATACAAAATATATATTTATTTTCTTTACTGTTAATGTGTTTTCCACCATATCTAAGTATACTAGACCGCCCTGTGTTTTGGTCCCTTATGCGTTCACTGGCTTCCCTCCTACAAAATGTGCCGAACAAACCCTCGTACTTAGAGTAACATTAAAATCGTTTTCTACGTGAAACGATTACCCACAATCGTTTCCGATATCCATTGGCTGGATATCGATGGAAGGATAACGAATTTCCCGGACATATGCGGTTGGAACAGTTAATAATTGAACAATGGTCGTGGCCTCCCATTGCTTTTGCCCCCCAATTTGCAGATAGGTCTATTTTGGCGAGATCTTGCGGTTTGCGTTCTCGAGTAACTCCACAACGGGCACATGCGCAGTGGAATGTGAAAAAAGTCTATTTGGACACAACAGGCACTTTTTGTCTCAGTGCAGGAAGGTTGTTTTAGTTCAGTACTGTCATTGAACATGATTTATTGATATAGGCTTATCTCTTCGACTTTGATGCAATCTAAAGCCATTGCAGGTGTTAAATAATCATTACATTTGACTTCTTTTTTCTTTTTTTTAAATCCTCTAATCTTACTACAAACTGAAAGGCACCATTGTTTCTTAATAATCTCATATTCTTCTTACGTGTTTTGTTCAGAGTTGGTGTCCTTTTAGTGGAAACCTCCACTGGCTTCTTGGGTGTTGCATCAGAAACCTCAAACTGAAATTCTTCTGGATCTTTACCTTCATCTTCTAGTGCCTAAAATAATAACATAACAATAATTTATTCTCTTAATTACAATAGCTAACTTTTGAATTAAGTTTTTTCTGTTTTTGGTAACCAGACATGCTTGCAAACAGTTTTGCCTTGGTGTCCTAATTTTTGCAACTCAACTGAAGGCAATACTTTCAGTGTCCCAGGGCTCAAACTTAAGAATTTATCACCTACAGCAATTAAAAAACCCAAATTGCTGTCTGTGAAAGAGCCCACCGACTGCAATTTTGAGTATGCCGACTGCAATTGTTTTAAACTGACTTTTGCAGCAATTAAACTTGACTGAAAGGTTATTTTTCTGTATGTTACATGTAGTCATATTACTTCAATTTATGTCAATGAACTTCAATAAACAAGAATGTATTATAAATGGAATCACGGCTACTAGAATAAGCTAACATTTAACGGAAGCTGGTGTTTCTGAGACAAGTTGCCCAAGTTTTCGGTGAATATGACATGAAAATTGTTCTATGGATTACATTAAATTTTATAGTGTTCTTGCTGGGTGAAAATTAAAGGAGGATGGTTGCATGTCCCCCACCCCACCAAAAAAATGAAAAGCAAAAAATAAATAAAAATTAATTTTAAAAAAGAAGAAGCATGTTTGGTTACTGTATATCATTGTATGTTGGTTGACTTTGTAGAAATACCTATCCCTTATTTTGCCCCTCGGTATCTGGTACTAAAAAGTTGGTACTATGTACAAGCTGCCTTATTTTTGTGCATGTTTAGTTAAAATGTAGTTCAGTTAAAACAAGAGTGTCGGTCTGACATTCACTGGTATTCGGTTTGCTTGTTTAATATTATTTTAATAAAGATTTTAAGATATCTGAAAATAATAATAAATATATTTTTTAAATGATCCCCTACTGTGGGATAACATTTTTCTGTTCTTTTTATTTCCATCTTCATCGAGTAATTTTATCGCATTGATAAATTACTAGCTGATAAAATGTAGTTTCGTTTTTTAAAGGTGGTGTATATATTATTTGGCATCCAAGATAAATGATTTTAATAATGAACAATACCACTTCCATTTTTATAAGGGGTGATATATCCCCCCTCCACAAAAAACAAAACAAAAAACAATTAAATAAAAATAAACGTTTCTAATATTTTTATGAGGAATTACTGAATAAACAAATAATAGCAAGTAAAAAATCATCATTTACGACCAATTAAATCTGCAATTGAGGTTAAAATAATAGACACGTGCAGGCCTTTTCCCAGGATGTTTTTAAGGCACTTACATTATTAGCATGAGTGTAACACAAATCAAGCCAAAATAAGTGGAGTAGTGGTTTGAAAACAATTAAGTGTTTGCCTTCAATACAGCTGATCATGTTTCATTTTATTTTTAAATGAATATTATTATATTATATTTCTTTAATTATTTTTATTTAATTTATATTATTTATTATTATTATTATTATTTTATGTTTCTTATGTTTATTATGTCAGCATTCTGTTAAAACCTTCAGCGTTCTTGTTGGGTGAAATTTCGAGGTGGGCAGCTAAGCGACTCCGACACACACACACACACACCCCCCCAATCCTCCCTTGTCCTTCGAAGTAAATCAGAAAAAAATCCACTAAAGACATTTGAAAGCTTGGTTACCGTATATTGTTGCGTGTTAGTTGACTATGGATAGCCTACCCCTAATTTAGCCCCTCAGTATCTGGTACAAAAAAGATTGGTACAAGGCTGATAAAAGTAGTTTCGTTTTTATAAAGGCAGTGTAAATATTATTTGGCACCCAAAATATATATTACTTGTAATGCTAAACACAACTTCCCTGGACGTGTGTGTGTGTGTGTGTGTGTTGGAGGAGAGGTGGGTTATAAGCGGTCATATCCCTAAAATAAAAAAGTGTCTAATCTTTTATTAAGAATTACTGAATAAACAAATGACAGGAAGTAAAAATAATCAGTTACAAATTAAGTCTACAAATGATGACAAAATATAAATATAAGACGACAGTGAATGGGCACAAAAGACAGAACAACCGTTCTGATCATGTGTCACATTTGGCACCAAATAAGTTATTTTTTTCCAGGCGGGTACTGCCGACACGATAAAAAATATAATAAATGTTTTTATTGCTGAAAAAAAGAAGAGAGACTGGTATTGGACATAATAAAAAAGATTGGTATTTAATACAATAACCCAGTTTTTATATTCGCCGAGGTCCGTTTCCTTTGATGTCAAATGGGCAGACATACACAGAATGATGTTTTCAGTGCGTGTGTGTATGTCAGGGGTGGGGAAAAGCCCTTTTTCCCCGGTCTGGGACCGATTCTCGATCTCTGAGACCAAAATTATTTTTAAAAAACGTGCGTTTGCCGGTCCCACTTTTGTCATTCTTGTCGGTCCGAAGCACCTGTCCATTTCTATTATTGGAACAAATTCCTATCGGTCAAGTGGACCGGCCAGCCCACACATCGGTATTTTGTGCATGATTTAAAATAATAAATAAAAAGTGGTCAATATGGCTGGTGTTTCAGACGTTTGTGATTTTAAAGTCTGCCTAAGTATATCGCCACTGAAGTCTGACCTACAGTAGTGTCAATCGACTGCTACTAGGCTAGACATTTGTCAAGTCGCTGAGCCGGTCAAGAGTTTACACACAGACATTAACGATAGCACCATTCTTGGTTTAGAGAGCCATCAAGGTATTACACTCCTATTAAAACAAAGGACCCAGAATTTGCAACTGGTTACAATCAACACCTGTCAACACCTATGTACAGATCGGGTCGACTCGAGTGTCCTAGTCTGAAGCAAGAGGCTTTTGTGCAATACAAACTGCTTAAAATAGCATAAAATATAATGCAATAATCTATAAATGTATTTATTGTTAACTGTTCAATGTAGTGTATCCGATAATTATACAGGATTTTAAAATTAATAAAAGGTTTCCACCTTTTTTTTTTAACAAGTGGGAGTAAGCAGAACAGCTACATGTACTGTTATCTCAAGAGCCAGTAGAGGTCAAATTTCATCCAATCAGTGATGACGTTATTACTCTCTTTGTCTAAACATGTGCTAGCTCAGGCTGTCAAATGCTTTAACGGTGCCATCTTTTATTAATTTTCAGGATACAGTACTGAATACTCGTACTTTTTATACATATATGGGAATTAAAATTAATAACTTTTATTCTTTTTTTTATATTATTTATTCTATTATGTAAAATATATACAATTTGTGGGGGTTTTCACTGATTATATGTGATTAATTTTTTCTTTCTTCATGTTTTCATGTTTATCGTTTCGCGTTCATGATTCAAGATAAAACTACAAATATCACTATGATTTTTTAAAAACTATTTGGCAAATATCGTTTTTTTTTAAATTCCTTTGTTAGGTATTTAGGAAGTGTTTTACCTATCATAGTGATTAAAGTACTAATCAAAATTATACCCAGGTGATTTTCCAGTCTTATATATTAGTTATCATGACCTGTTAGGGTATTCAAATAACCGGTACAAAAAATTACCTGTTATAGATAGAAATATGATATTTATTTACAATTTTACTAATAATGACTTCTGTTGTATCCATATAATCAATGTGCTTATAAATAATTTGTTCAAATCTTAATCTGACAAAGCAGTATCTTGAACTTCATTGTATTGGAAAGGACAGGGTGTTATAGTCTGTTTCAAATTACATGTTTTGCAGTAAAATTGTAAACACATCTCATATTTCTATCTATAACAGGTTATTTATAGTCATTTTTTGTATCGGTTGTTTGAATACCGTAACAGGTCATGATAATACTGACATATTTTTATGTTTTTTATTCCAGGGATTTATAAGACTGGAAAATTACCTAGGCATAATTTTGACGAGTACTTTAGGTGTGCTTGATATACTGGTACACAAGTTGTTTGCAAGAGGTTATTGACTGCCACGCTTGTACTTGTGGTAATTGTTTTTTTAAAGCACATCAAATCAAGGCGTAGCAGCAATTGTTTTAAGGCGCTTCCACGCAGTCAAAGCACTTACTTTACAGACCAAGGCGTGTCGGGTTGCTACGCCTCACAGCCCTGTGGAAACCCCTGATGTGTTAGTGGACACAAAAGAGAAAATGACCGTTCTGATCACCTGACAAATTTGGCGCCAGAAAGAGTTCCGAATTCCCTCCCCCCCTTTATTAATATTCATCAATCCTAACCCTAATGATAATAATAGAGGGGGAAAATAAGGAACTCTTGCCAATGCATTAAATTAAAAAGTAAAGCTAATTGGTAATGTGTTTGGGGCGAACTAACATATTTTGAGGGCAAACTAACTGGGGCAAACATTAGAGAACGCACCGGAAGACTGGTAGCGCCATTCACATCCGTTACACTATTGCTGAATGCAAGGTTTGAAAAGCACATGTTAGTTAACGTCTATAAAACATTTATGGTTTAATATTGGAAGAATACCAGCACTTGTAAGAGGTATAAAATACATTGATAACCTTTATAACAAATATAGAACTCAGTGGCAAAGTGAAAAAGTAACGATACTGCATTTAATTATTGAAAAATAGTGTTGTTGTCGTTATTGCAAGTATTTATTTTTGTGAGGTAATTATATTTAATTTATTATTCTTGCAGTACATGACAAAATTTAGATGTTTTTATTTATTGTATAACTGTGATCACACTTTAACAACATCTTCCTGTTTGTGTGTTTACTACAATCCAAGATGGCAGATATTTGTTTACATTTTCAATGATTTGTTATTATGAATACATTTATTGTGGCCCAGACACATACAAATAATCCCTATAATCACATCTTTATTATTAATGGATGTAGGACATGTCACTGGAAAAAATGTCAAGTCAAAATATCAACTATTAAAGTGGAAGGAAGGAAGGAAATGTTTCATTTAACAGCACACTCAACACATTTTATTTACGGTTATATGACGTCAGACATATGGTTAAGAACCACACAGATATTGTGAGAGGAAACCTGCTGTCGCCACTTCATGGGCTACTCTTTTCGATTAGCATCAAGGGATCTTCTATATGCACCATCCCACAGACAGGATAGTACACACCACAGCCTTTGTTACACCAGTTGTGGAGCACTGGCTGTAATCTATTAAAGTGGTACCCAGGTAAAAATGTCAACTTTGATATTATACTGAATGTGTAAAAAAATATATCAGTTTGCACACCTTTGACAGCACTAAATGTGTATATAACTGTCTCAATAACACAGCATGGGTGATGTAATTTTGTTTTTTAATACCACTAACTTATTTTTTAAAAATCAAAGACAGGCTATCTAATAAGCCATACAACCAACAATGAAGCATTCTCTAATTATTCCAAATTTTGTAATTATGAAGAAACTCAATTTCCAAAAACCTAACAAATACATCTGTTATCTCTCTTGCTCTGTCCTCCTTTTACTCTTCCCCCACCCTTTCTCACTGTCCCACTTCTCTCTCTCTCATATAAGAATCCATGACGTTTCGCCCCCCAGCCAGTTCGCCCCGAGTTTGACCTGTTCACCCCGTGTACCAGTTCGCCCCCAAATATTTGTCAGTTCGCCCCCAATTAGTTGTTACTTTTAAACAATTATTGTACTGTTTCTTTAGAGGATGTTAAAGTGTGTGTGTGTGTGTGTGTGTTTTTCTTTTCTTAGAGGGGAGGGGGAGAGAGAGAGGAGGGGAGAAACGTCTGGTACCCCTCATATAACACACACGCACAAGTTGACATTTTGACAGAGATACAACATTAATGGTACACATTTTGTCCTCTTACATATTAACCATTAACCTGTATATCACTTTTTCCATGGCCGACTGATGCTCTTTACTCTGTACAATTGAGAATGCTGTGATAATGCAGGTAACGAATGAGGAGTTACTGATTACTACATGTAGCACATGATGATGATGGTAATTTGTAATGCACAAATGAGTTTTATTACATTTCACATGTTGTATGATATATGCTTATGCGACAAAAATGGCTGTTTTCTTATGTTGAACCCTTTTTTGGGGTGGATGGGTATTATGACCAATTAGTCAATTATACTGATTATATTAATGGTATTGAAGGTATTTTATTTGAAAATAATTAATACATTCCTACAATTTTGAGTGTGCCAAACCTTTTGGTGGGTATTTTTTTTTTGCAAAACAGAATTACCTACCCTGATTACAATTTTTTTTTTGGGGGGGGGGGGGGGGGGTCAGGGCCAATTGATTTTTTTTTTTTTTTTTTTTAATTCTTTTGAAGGTATTTCTTCAGTATAACAATCAATCAATATCATTCTTGTCATATTTAAAGTGTCCGCGGTCCCTACAAACATGCTTGAGGGTGAAACATCTGGCATTTCTACCATAATCATAACCATAGGCATAGTACCAAACTACCTAGCAAATTTCTGCTAACTCGGCCCAGGGCCCCGTTTTACGAAGCAAGTGCTAAGATCACCTTAAATGCATTGCTACTGTATGTAGGTATGTGAGAATCGGCCCCAGGCATCGCATATGCTTAGGTCAAATACCTGGTTTCTGGGTTGATCGCAGTGCAGCGGGCAGTGGAAATGCTGTACTTTCAAGTGCATTTTTTGGGTCGTGGGCGCAAAGTTGAAAATCTACACTTATACTGATGACGTAGTTTACATTTTCAGCAGTTGCCTCGTCTTCAATTTATTTCCATAAGATTCCTAGAAGTTTCACAAATCCTTTGTTAAAATTTTGGTATACATAACCAATAAAAAATGCCTCCAATTTACCGAAAAGCGAGTAAAGACTTTTTCAAACTTATATAGACCTGTAGTATGTGTTCTTTTCTACCTTTAAGTGGATTTTCAAGACAATCCTACATACAGCCACTGATTTATACCAGCAGCAGGATCGGGTGTCCAAGCCGTTGATGGGCTGTTTTGTCAACAAACCTTCAATAATCAACCTCAAAATAACGATGGTTAATCTCATTGGAATTCTTCAAATTGTAATCAGAATAGTTTATTAACAAGCAAAGATGACTTTATTATGCATTTCATTGAAATTTGGGATTTAATAATGCCAATCGTTAATGATTTTGTCTGGCATGTTTTGTTCTAAAAGTGTGCACGCGACTGGAAATTAGGTCACGTGACCCAAATGCTGCCACCTGATTGGTCCAGACTGTTGTTTACATTGAAATTAGCCATGTGCTCAGTGTTTATTTTCTACATATGGTTTATTTTCATCAGTTTTGATGTTCGTTTTGAATGTGATTATTCAAGTGAGAATCTGATAGAACTTTTTAATAGCTATCTGCTGGTGCAGGTTTTGTTGAAACAATCCAAATATTAAGGAAGTTATGGGCATTTTTCAGAATGGGACTACCGCTAATTACCGGGTAATTAGGTGGGTAATTAATTAATTATTGGTGAATTAAAATGACTGATAAGATGATTTTAAGAGGCAATAACCCATCTTTTAGTGGTGGGAGTCTTTTTAACCAATGATACAGATGAAGGGTTGTATGGCATTTTGAAGCACATTTTAAAAGAAAATGGTCAGTGTTTCTTTTGTTTTAAATGTAAATCCATTGACGAAAACCACCCTAAATTAGGCGACTTTAAAATACTACAGCACCCTCAATATTTATCCTATCATCACAATTCAAAGACCATTTTAAATGTCTTTTCTAGCTCTTTCCAATGATACCAGTTGCACTGCAATCACCACAATAGGTTCCCAGCCTTGGCTTATCCGTCGTTCACTGTCGTTGAAAATCAACATGGGGCTGGTTTTAAAACGAAACGACGATACGGGTTAGCCAAAAAAAAAAAAAAAAAAAAACCCGGCTCCCGGTTATTTTTGCAGCTTCCAAAAGTATAAACAAACAAATACCTTTTGAAGTCGTTCAAGTAGTACTGCCTTAACGCCAGATTTATCTAATTTTCGTTTCTCTAGCTCTTGTCGCAGGTCTACCACTCTAAGCTCTGATAATTTTTTCTCCATTTGCGTCGCCATTTTGCAATGAGCTCTCAATAAATAACCCGTATGTTAGCTGGTTTGATCCGGTACATTCGGAACAATTCGGATACTTCCTATACATTCGGGACACTTCGACTATCCGAGGAGATCCGAGTGGTTACCACCGAAATAACATCGATGATGATGTTTTCTTTTTATGTATATGCATTGCGTTTAGATTGTTAGCTTAATCAGACCAGTTAAAATGCTATTGGTGTTACAGAAATTTCGATATGGAAGATTCTGGGTTTGTTAAAAAAATACTTAAATAATAAATCTTATAGTTTTAGATATGTTAGCCAAAAAATACCAGTTATCGACAGTGTGTATTGTCGAATAAGTTATCAAGCACTGTCCATTCGGGGTCACCCAGTAACGAACGCTGCCGGGTTTTTTTCCAGCAGGGGATGCAACGTTTAAAAAGGACACCTACAATATTCGGAGAGATGTGCAACATTTAAAAATGCCACCTACAACATAAAAAAGTACGCTAACATACATTATACATGACCATAATGATACTCTTTCCCCATACCCCCAAGCTGACGAATGAATGAATGAATGTTTAACGACACCCCAGCACGAAAAATACATCGGCTATTGGGTGTCAAACTATGGTAATGGAAATAAATAAGGTGATGATCAACATCAACAGACAAATTCAAGAAATAAATAAAAACAGTGTAAAGAACTGCAAAATACAAATATCACAGAGAGATACTGACTTTTACTCTAAACTTCAATGTGTGCTGTATTGGCCATTCTCAAAGAGAATGTTACACCCCTGCACCACGGTGAGGTTACAGCACGTGCAGGGGCCCAAGCTGACGAAGATATTGCATGTCCCCCATTAGCCCAAATACTCTACCATTTGAGCGGTCTGACTATTTACGGCAAGATACACCAAGACACCCCAAGATACACCAAGACACCACCAAGATACCCCAAGACTCCATAAATATTTTTAAAAAATGAATTGAAATGTACTATGTTTTAAAATATTTAGTGAAAAATTAAAAAAAGAAAGAAAGAAAGAAATGTTTTATTTAACGACGCACCACTCAATACGTTTTATTTACGGTTATATGGTGTCAGACATGGTTAAGGACAACACAGATTTTGAGAGGAAACCCGCTGTCGCCACTACATGGGCTACTCTTTCCGATTAGGAGCAAGGGATCTTTTATTTGCGCTTCCCACAGGCAGGATAGCACAAACCATGGCCTTTGTTATGGATCACTGGTTGGTGCAAGTGATTTACACCTACCCATTGAGCCTTGCGAAGCACTCACTCAGGATTTGGAGTCAGTATCTGGATTAAAAATTCCATGCCTCGACTGGGATCCGAACCCAGTACCTACCAGCCTGTAGACCGATGGCCTAACCACGACGCCACCAAGGCCGATTAGTGAAAAATGAAGTAAAAGAATTAATTTTAAGCCTTAATGACAGTCAATTGCTAAGGGAGATAATCGACTATTTATCCCAAGACACCGTAAGATATACCCAAAACACCGCCTATTTACCCCAAGACACACACGTTACCCCAAAAACATACACAATACCCCATATACCCCCAAGGCTTTAAAATGTATATAATTTTTATTTTTAAAAGAGGTACGTTTTTTTGCTGTTGTTGGTTTATATATATATATACACACACACACACACACACAGAGATTGCGGTGTCTTGAGGTAAATAGTCAATTATCTCCCTTAGCAATCGGCTGTCATTAAGGCTTAAAATTAATTCCAGGGGACAATATTTTGAAATCTGAGGGAACCCGGAAGTCGGTTCACGTGGTTTTTACCTAGGTAACCGATTGTTCGGTTACATGAATTATATTTCCGTAACCTGTGGATTACCTGATCGGGACGTCGCAAAATTGTAATTTTAGTTATTATTATTATTATTATTATTATTATTCAGCCCGAATCTAAAAACCACTGTCCTCGGGCATCGGGCCATCGTATTCTAGAACCTCTGTGCAGTTTGCGGAAGTTAACACTATTGTAAAAGGACTAAATATCAGCCCAGTACTGAAACAAAATAGATACATTTGGAGGAAAAATGCCCATTCCCTGGTGCATGATTAGACTAATAATTTTCTTTTATAAATAACAAATGAAGGCTACCATTTGTCACTGATATGTAAAATTTAGTATACAGCAGATTAAAAAAACCCCACCAAAAACTCAAACAACAAATGTCCAGTTCCTTCTGAACTATAAAACAGGCTACTCATTGGTGCATGATTAGATTAATAAAAATAAATCTTATAATAACATAAAAAGAAAGACCACAATTTGACACTGATATTTTGCAATGGCGATGCAACTTTCACTGTATCGATGGTACTTCTATACTACAGTGACATTCCAAATGTTTGTTATTTAAAGCTCATTATTCGATGTTAGTATTTTTCAGCTTTTGTGACATTTTTGCATTTTTGTTTACGTTAAAACCATTTTCAACCTTTGTAGAATTATAGGTAATCCAATAGTATGTCTACATATATTCCTTTAGTACGGAAGCGTATTAGTGCCACCAAACGCAATAGAATAGCTCCAGATAATTTAGGCACCTTAGCGGTCCGTGCACATTTCTTTAAAACTTTTGGCTCGACTCTGCAATATACCGTTGTCTACTGGTTTGCCGCGCATCAAGTATCTAAAAATCAGTCTAAAACATTTGTCAGAATACTAGTAGTATGTCTGCATGAATACACGTCTTGTAATCGTGAAGTCTGCAATTTTTAATTTCTGAAGGTCTAAAGATCACGACGTAACCGATTTGCTGTTCGCGTGAATTTAATTTTGCATAACCGACACACGAACAGAACGACGGTTCGCGTGAAATATTGTGCCCTGAATTCTTTAGGTCATTTTCCACTAAATATTTTATAAAATAGTACATTTTAATTCATTTTTAAGAATATTTATGGAGTCTTGTGGTATCTTGGGGTGTCTTGGGGTAAATAGACCCCCATTTGAGAGCTAGACGGACATTTGTACAGTTGTGATCGCTGTCTCTGTTAAAAGTATCCTATAGACAAAACGTGGAATGGCCATATTTTACCACATGGTGGAAACAAATTCCCGCTCTATTACAACAAAACTTCTAAGTTTGACACTAAATCATTGATCATTTTCTTCGAGTTCAAAGATAACAAATATTTTGCTTATTCACCACTAATATACACACTACAGGAAGAAACCATCAGCACCTATATATTTAACCGGATCAATATCGATAGTGATCATTCCCTACCTTATTCGTTACGGCTGAAGGTGTCTACCAGCCAGGAAGATTGAAGTCTGCAGTTGCACTATTGACCCCCCCCCCCCCCGAGTGTTTCATCTAGTTAGCTGAATTCCGGGTGTCTTACACCAGGGATAATGCATACACCACACTGACATACAGGACTGCTGAACCAACTACGACCAGGGTGAAGAAGAGAAAACAGAGAAAGAAGAGAGTTCCAGAGACGGCACAGGGAGAACCATAACCGGCAGCTACTCTGTCGGTGGAGGCCCCTTCGCAGCCGAGACCTCCAGCCCCACCTCCAAGCAAGCTGGTGTCACCTCATTCTATCGAAGTAGACCCACCATATGGTGGCATGTGATGAATACGACCTATCACTTAGACCATCACCAAGACCTATACCAGCAGGCCTATATCAGAAGCGGTGCCACCAATGCTACAATGCATGAAGTTCTACACAGGGCACAGAGAACTACCTGGGTGTCTTGCGGGAGCAACACACCTAGTTCCTGCAAACCCTGACAGCCCTTTTCAGGGATACACCACCCACCCTAGGTCCGTATGTCGGTACCGGTTAGGCTTAATTTAAAAAATCTGACAAATTTTTAACTTTGGGACTGAACCGTTCAAAATGAGCTTTTAATCACCAATTTGTTTTCGAACGTAACGCAAACAAATTATTTCAACCTTTTGGTTTTAATTCTTCCACTGAGAAATAAAATAATAATAATAAAAAATCCACGTCCTCTTCTGCCACGTTCACCTCAGACAACAACAAACAGTCTTCCATGCTCCTTAAATGAGAATCAGTAGTAAGATTTTTACTCGGGGGGGGGGGGGGGGGGGGGGGGGAATAAATTTAACATATGATGTATTGACCGTGATGGATTCCATAATGAGTGCATAATAACTACTGGTATCAAAATATCCATATTATCGGAACCAGCTCTGGCAGTCAATTTAAAAACACTTGGTAGATTTTATTTTAAATTGGCGAAATAATTGTGCAACATTTTATTAGAAAATAACTGGCTTTCTACCATTTTTGAAGTTTCATAGACAATTTGATTTATTTCAAACCTGAGTATAAAATAAATGTTATATATATCCCCCTTATGATTGCAAATTTGCTAGTGATTTTTATTTATTTTATTTCTTAGGGCTTGCACACACCTAAATGTATGACATAGCTGTATTTTTGTTTGTTGTAGGTTAGAGGATGAATTGCTTCATCTTGGCTTTGCCATAGAAATCAAGAGAAGACAACTAGAGTATCTTTGTAGACAGCACAGGATTTTGTTCCAGCCATGGTAAATAAATCTGTATTTTAATTGGATGACATAAATAGTGGCTATCGGGCAGAGTAAAAGATAAGAACTGTGGGGTAAAAATATATTTTCTTTCATCTAACAAGCCACAAAATAACTGGTGTAAAAATATCAATTTTTCGCTTAACAAGTCACAAAAGAATAATAATGTACCACCCACCATGCCAACATTGTCCATACAGATATATACCCCAGACATTGTGCTATTTAATATGGCACTTTATATAGTATGGTAAAGAGAAGACAAAATAATGTACATATATTGAAATATTGTATAATTTTTAAATATTTATTTACCCCAAAATTATACAGTTTATAAAATTTCACCCTCCCAACACAATTTTTAAACAAATTCTGTATTCTAATTAGATGACACAAATAGTGGCATTCAGGCAGAGTTAAAGCTGACAACTGTGGTATAAAAATATCTTTCACTTAACGAGTCATAAAATAATGTTTAAATAATATTTTAATACCCACCAACCACCCCAACATTGTCCAAGCAGACATTGTAGTAAATTAGGATGGCACTTTATATATTTTATTTTTTCATTTTTATTGGCCAAACATTTTCTTTCCAGTGTCCTCAAAATATAAAATAAAATTAAAATTTCATCCCTCAAACTCCGATTAACAAAAAAAGGATTCAAATCTAGCATTTATTTTATTATGACCTAAAGTTTTTTTAGTTTTTTTTCTTGATGTTCTCTCTCCAATGATTACTATGTATTTTGCTTTGATTTTGCAGAAATTAAAATAAATTTATTTATTCTAGGCCAAAGAGCAAACAGAAAGAAGAAAATGCTGAAATTAAAAATGTTTCAGATGTAAAATCAGGTATCGCATATTTTTTCGCCCAAATACATGTATGTGTTTCTTCTATCCCATCAAATACATGTATGTGCTTCTTCTTATCCCATCAATACATGTATGTGCTTCTTCTTATCCCATCAAATACATGTATGTGCTTCTTCTTATCCCATCAAATACATTTATGTGCTTCTTCTTATCCCATCAAATACATGTATGTGCTTCTTCTTATCCCATCAAATACATGTATGTGTTTCTTCTTATCCCATCAATACATGTATGTGTTTCTTCTTATCCCATCAAATACATGTATGTGTTTCTTCTTATCCCATCAATACATGTATGTGCTTCTTCTTATCCCATCAATACATGTATGTGCTTCTTCTTATCCCATCAAATACATGTATGTGTTTCTTCTTATCCCATCAATACATGTATGTGCTTCTTCTTATCCCATCAAATACATGTATGTGCTTCTTCTTATCCCATCAATACATGTATGTGCTTCTTCTTATCCCATCAATACATGTATGTGCTTCTTCTTATCCCATCAAATACATGTATGTGTTTCTTCTTATCCCATCAATACATGTATGTGTTTCTTCTTATCCCATCAATACATGTATGTGCTTCTTCTTATCCCATCAATACATGTATGTGCTTCTTCTTATCCCATCAATACATGTATGTGCTTCTTCTTATCCCATCAATACATGTATGTGCTTCTTCTTATCCCATCAATACATGTATGTGCTTCTTCTATCCCATCAATACTTGGTTGTTTGATGTTTAATTATCATATAGATTTTAATGCTGCTGACAAATTGTTTTCAAGATGGGTAGCCAAATTCAAATTGTCTAAGATTAGATTATAAATGCCAATATGCTGTAAGATTTATTCATACCAGTGGCAGTATTAATTGATTAAAAGTGACATAACAGTTAACATGTGCATGTTCAAGAACAATGGGGTTGCAAGGGGATGACAATTTATCATATACAGCATAGTCAGTCCACAGTGACATGCCAGTTCAATCTTTATATTTTTATTATATTATATCAAAGTGACAGAATATATTTAATGTGATATAGAATTAAACTAATGTTCTTTAATAATTGCATAATTTCTGTTAGGAAATCTGTCACGAAGACCAAATGCTCTCCTTTTAAGCCTAAGTAAATCGGTAAAGTTTGTTGTTGTTTTGTTGGATTAGGCCACTCGGCACCAGAAAAGGGTAGCATATTTTGCCAATATAAATGACTGAAAAATTTTGATTAAACTATCGGAACGATCTCTCTCTATATATATATATGTACGTATTTCTACAAATATCTCGGCATCAGGCTGACCATAATACTTCAAGTGACTTGTAAGAGTTTGTTAAACATTTGACTGAAAATAAAGCACTCATAATTAATGCACCATAGCCACAGTTTATGATGTATAGCTGTCACCTCCCCTGCAATTGAGTGGTCCCTACAATGCATGTGCTATGAACAGTCAACAGAATTAAATGGCCTAGTTGATACTCTCTTAATGTAGGTAATTTACATGTATTTACAATCATGCCCGATGACGCTGAGATTCAGATTCTTAGACTAGTAATAATGGTGCAGTTACGGTTTTAATATTTCTGTTTTCAGCTCACAAAGTATATTTTATTTTTAACAATAAGGAAAAAAATCCATCTCGGAAAAAAAAATCCAATATAGTCCACGGCAAAAAAAATGCTGCAAAGAACGAAAAACTCCACGGCATTGCCAATTGCCGCGATCAGTTGCAGGGGTTGTTTTAATAATGGTTTTAATAGTTGTTTAAATAATGCTATTTTTTAAGACTAGAGTAGATGGCTTTTAAGATGGTTTAATGGTTGTTTATACAGTATTTATTTTTAAATTTAAAGTGGATGGTTTTAATGTTTTTTTAAATAATACTTTTTTTTTAAATTAACTTATGGTGGATGATTTTAATGGTTATATAGATAATCTCAAATTATAACTTTAACGTGAATAGTTTTAAGATGGGTTTAATACTCATTTAGTTTTTCACTGTTACAGTGCCAAAATTGACTCCAGAGGAACAGATGGGACTGGAAATGGTACACAGAGTGCTGAGCAAAGCCGAAAAGGCCAGAACTAGTCATAAGGTTCATATATTGATATTTTTATCCGTGATTTAGCTTTACCACTGAAACCTGAAAAACAGCAGGTCAATGATGTTTCAATTTAACAATTATAGCTTTAGTAAATGATTCAAAAAGGTTTTTTTAGTTCTTTTTAGCTCGTATGCAACAAATAATGCGATGTACTGTTTGCTTAAAGTTTCTCTAATTGTCTTTAACACTCAAATTCTTTAATGGATGGAGAAACTAGAAAAGATATTTTTGGACAAAGAAATGTGATTGAATCCTTTCGATTCCATCCTGAACTTTTATTACAATTTTTTCGAGATACTGACTTATTCTAAATTTTAATTTTACCTATCTGATATTTATATTTTTTGCCGTTCTTTACACAGTTTTTATGTGTCATGTCATGTCATAGGGTTTAACGTGCACATTCAGAGCAAGCTGTTGTAGCGCACGCCTGTCGTGGGCGCAAGTGCTTGCAGAGCAAGCTCTGTCGTCCCAAGACAGAAAGTTGGGGGGGGGGGGGGGGGGGGGGAAGGAGGGACTGCCTGCACTGGCAGTGGCAAGGGAGCACCAGCAGTCCTACCGTGATTGGTAGCAGGTGGGGGTGAGTGGTGGTGCTATGGAATTTTGAATGGAGCAGTTAATATGCCAAAGAGAAAAGGTGCGCAGTTTTGATTTGAAGGAATTTTGGCGCGAATTTTGAATGGTCAGTCTAAACTGTAAAGGGTAATAGAGCTAGTATAAGTTTTAACTTTAGTATATCGAGAGTAGCTCGTTAAACAGTTTTTATTTAACTGTTGGATTTTTATATTAATGTGGTGCATCATTTTAGTTTTGCATTTACCATAGTTTGTCACCCAATAGACAATGTATTTTTCATGCTGGGGGTGTCAGTAAACATCTATTCTATTCCTTTAATGGATGGTTTTACCATTTGGTATATAGCGTGATATTGCAATATGACCTCAGGACAAGGTCAAGATCATATAGAACTTGGTTAATATTTGTTCAAAGTTCTGTAATTGCCTTTAGCTCTTGAATCCTGTAGTGGGCGAGTCTTTCATCTGTGTGCACATGCGCACACACAATTGCTTTTTAGCTTGTAATTCTTTTCACGGATGGTTTTCTTATTTCGTATGTGTGTTCCATGATCAGTTGTTTGAATCACACACCTCTCAGGGCCCATGCATCTAACCCCATTGTAAGGTCATATACATTTTGAAAGTTTTTGAGGTTTATAATTGCTTATAACTATCAAATCCTTCCATTAATCATTTTGGTATATATTTTGACCAAGTAATACACTTAACTGCACATCTCCGTGTTCATAAATGAGGCGGTACTTGATGTACAATTGGTCTAGGATCGATTCCTGTTGGTTTGCTATTAGCCGATTTTTCATTCCAGCCAGTGCACCACATCTGGTACGTGCTATCCTGTCTGGAATGGTGCCGATAAAAGATCCCTTGCTACTAACGTCTCCTCTCTAAAATTCTATGTCAGAATTACTAAATGTTTGACATCAATAGCCGATGATTAATAAATCAATGTGCTCTAGTGGTGTCATTAAACAAAACAAACTTTAACTGGGTTTATAAATGTGATACCCAGAGCAAGGTAAAATGTGTTAGCAAATATAAGAAACTTAGTTGTTTGAAAATGTTTTAAGCTTCTGTGGAAAATATTGTAATTATGTAATATTCTCTAAATGAAATGAGGTTATGGAATGTATTACAAAATATTAAAGGAATGTGGTGTTAGACTAATGCTTTATACCTACTTTAAAAAAACAAAAACATCTGGCAGTTATATTTATATGATTTAGATTTTCACTATGCAGATGGCATACAAGCCATTATGGCTTTGCCAATTCAGATTGTTTGGAGTATGCAAAAAAAAAAATCAAACAAATCTGGAACCTGCATATAATAATTCCAGTTGGCTGCAACCACTCTCCTAGACCAAAATTCTACACTGACCGACAGTTCATTTAATACAAGCAACCACAAAAATTACTACAATAGCTAGTATGACCAAATGAAGAAAGATTTACCATACTTTATTAAAGTTTGATTAATCAAATACATTACATTTAATGAAGTTACAATTAAACTGTGACTAACAATACATCAATGTGTGTCATAGTTCATTATCCTCCTATAGAATCCTGTTGTTCCCTAACAGGATTACATGTAGCTCTCAGCCTCTAGCATTCGCCAACTGTGAATTTTAAAAACAATTTTATTTTTATTTGGCAAAACAAAATTATGTAACAATTGATATTTTGTTACAAAATATCTGGGTATAGATCTATATAATTTGTGAGTTTAATAGATAATTTGGATGAAATTTTCAGCTTCCCAGAGCTAGCCCTGCCTAGCATTTGTATGGATTTACTCATCATTTATTGACTTGTTCTACTCTAGGTAACTGAAGTAAAGAGAGGGAAACTGGAAACAAGCGAAGAACTTTTAAAACAAGTAGATCATTCAAAATGTCTTGTTACAGAAAACGTAATGGCAGGGGACAGCCTTGTTTCAACGAGGAAAGATGAAAATGTTACCGATTCACTAACAAAACAGCAGGTGAATACAGCTGCAGCCGACACCAATATTAATTGTGCTCAAGATACTACCACATTCCTCAAATCTCAAAATGCCCAAACAGACATCAAATCTAATAAAATATTACAAAATAGTAATACTTCAAACAAAAGATCATTCCAACCAAATGCCTTTCCATTGAATTCTGGCAAAAATAATAAAATCAGTATGGAGCCTGAGAAAAGACAAATTGCTTTCAGTTCCACCTCTAATAAAAACTGTACAGCATCTCGACAACTTGACAAACGTACTCTCAGTAAGCCATCGACAGCTGATTCAGTTAGAACATCTCGGCCTCGAAGCAATTCAGCAAAAGTCCGATATCAAGCTCATCGTAATGCACCTTTCAAAACTGACCCAACTATTCGAGTTCTAAGCAGGGCAAAAGTTTCACTTTCCAAGCAGGCTGGGTGTGTGTTAAAACATTCCAAACCTTCTGCTCCTACCGGAACACTAAGAAGCGCGTCTGCTCCAGCCATAGGGTCTGAAAAGTCTCAAGATTTGAAAACACAGGTGGTTCAGAGAAACTGTGAAGCTGAACTGCAAACTCAATGTAAAGATTCAATTAGTGTTCCTGAGGTCTTGGAACAAGGCCGTGTTGTTAGTACAGACAGTCATGACGGTTTCATTCATTCTACTGACGGTGCAATTCGTGAACTGACCAGTCAAATGGAAGCATTCACAATATCAAAAGATGCCGATATTAAATCTCAGGAAAAAGAATGTGATACAAGCAAAACATTTTGTTTGGTTAGTGATGGGTAAGTGCAGTCTTATACAAAATGATCTAAATGATATTGTCATACAGGATAAGTGTAAACAGATTTCTACATATGAAATAAAAACCTTTCTGTACAAACTGTGTTCCAATACATATGAAATAGCAGTCTTCCATTTTGGCTTAACTTGACCTTTTTAGTAACATATGGTGTGAAATAAACATTTTGAAACCTGCTATAGAGTATTTATACCCCAGCCCTCTAATTTGAATGAAACATTGTCTTGGTTATTTATAAATGAAACTAATGGTACATTTTTGCCACAGTTGTATAATTTGGTGCTTTTTTTTCTATTAGTGGGTATTATATGGTAACAGATGTATCTACAATGCATTTGTTAATCATTCTTTTATTATTTTTTGTTACAGATCAAAGCTTTGTGTACCAGGAAAATTGAGGCGCGTGTATGCCATTAACTGTCGATTAAGACAAAACTACCAAAAACTGAAGGTTACCAGAAAAGTTGGAAGTGGTGATGTTGCTTTAGATTTAATGGAGAAAATAGAGAATGAGGTAATTTAGTTGTTTTTTTATACATGAAAACATTAACGTTAGTGACCAACACTTAACATACTAATGAATATCAGAGGGAAATTCTAGCATATTAGGAAACTGACACATTTGTTATGGGACGGGACTAGCCCAGTGGTAAAGTGCTCGCTTGATGTGTAGTCGGTTTGGGATCAATCCCCATCAGTGGGCCCATTGGGCTATTTCTCGCTCCAGCCAGTGCACCACAACTGGTACATCAAAGGACGTGGTATGTGCTGTCCTGTCTATGGGATGATGCATATAAAAGATCCCTTGCTGCTAATCGAAAAGAGTACCTCATGAAGTGGCGACAGCAGGTTTCCTCCCTCAATGTCTGTGTGGTCCTTCCTTCCTTCTATTTGTTATGTTACAATCAAACTTGATGTGACAGTCCATTTTGGTACGTTGAAAAGGAAAGAAATATTTGTTTAATGATCCCCTTAAACTACAGCTCTTTGATGTTTCACACATGGTTATTTCGACATGCTCTAAATAGTAACAACGGATACTAGCCATTAGGCTAATCATACTTGTAGGATATTAAACAAGCTTCCATTTCGTATCATGTCTATGTCCTGAGTGAAATAATTTTCAATTCTCACAAACTTTAGCGAGTGACAATGAAAATTATTTCACGAGGGACATAAACATGTTACGAAATGGTAGCAAGTTTAATATTCTATTTATTACGCATAATTGATCTTCATTTATGTCACTCAGAGTCAACTATCACTTTGATATGTAGGCCTACCAAGATATTTTTAACTGTAAAAACGGTAGCAAGGGATGTTTTGTATTCATTTCACCATACACAAGACAGCATATACCACACTCTTTAATACCAGTCATGGGGCACTGGTTGGGACAAGGATAAAAACCTAGTAAATCTACAGAGGGCAAATTAATTCTATGACCCATCGAAGCTCAGGTGAGTGCACTACTTTTGAGCGATGTCATGTGCCACTGGGATGTAGTTAACCAATTTACTTTTCCTGGGATTCTGATAAATTTGTTCTACCAATAACTAGGTTACAAACAATATTAATGTGTTTAATGGGACAGTCAAGAAACATTAGTTTTACTAGGACAGACTGTTATAAACATAAGAAATAGATGTTAATTTTAACCTGCATCTATATGCCATTAACTGTCAGTAAGGGATGTTTTGTCTGTCGGCAGTGTATTACAAAAAGTCATTAAATATTCATAAATTTAAGTTTTATTAACTTTATTTTATTTTGGGGTGGGATCTAGTTGTCGATAGAGCGCTGGCCTGAGGTGCTTTGGTCGCAGCAAGACTGATTTGATTCCCACCCTCATCCCAACCAGTGCCCCACGACTGGTATATCAAAGGCCATGGTATGTACTGTCCTGTTTGAGCATAATTATGGAAAACAAATATCAGGTCTCCTCTGAAGACTATGAGTCAAATTACCAAATACAGTCAAACCTGTCCTAGTGGCCATCTGTATACAGCGGTCACCTGCCTTAAGCGGCCACTTTTTTCCCTCCCAAACGATTTATAACGTAAATGCACCTGTAATAAGCGGTCATCTGTCTAACACAGCCAGCGGCCACCCAAATCGCTAAAATACATGTATTAAGCGGCCACAGTAAATGTTTGCTATTATATAAAAGTGATATTTAACAACAGCGATAAGGTGCAGCAAATAACCGATCTTCACACCTTCGGGAATACTAGGACCCATTCAGTCCCGACATCTCTACTGTGTATCAATTAAGAAAGTATGACTATGGAAAGCATCTAATTGCCTTTGGGCAGGCTACGCTTGACATTTGTAGATTTACTTACTATGACAATACACTGCATGAAGTAGAAATTAAATAATTAAATTGAAAGAGAAAACAAACTTGTTGAGAATGGTTAATTTAATAAATTCCAGTTTTTCCTGAATGAGGCAACATGTCAAAAGTTTATTTATAGTAAACTGAGAAGCACACATCCATTAATTAGCAGTACAGACGCTAAAACAAGAAACAACAACATATGTTTTAAAGACTGTATGTCACAACCTGTAATCAACGGCCACTTTTATCTACTCCCTTGTGTGACCGCTTAAGACAGGTTTGACTGTATTTGACATCCATTAGCTGAAGACTACTAAATCAATGCTCTAGTGGTGTGGTTATAGAAAACAAACCGTTTTGTTTGTTTCAGTTTGATGCACCTCATGATCTTTTGATTCGGAGACAGTTGGTCTCTTGTCTACAGAGCCATAAAAACTTGCTAGATCTTTTACATAAACTCAACTTGACTGCAATAACTGGTGAGTACACAGTATATTACCTCCGATAGTTTGTTACTGGAGATTTGGTGACTGATGTATGATTACAGGTCACACTGTGTTATGTATTCAAAGGAGAAGGCCTTATATTCAAAATTGTTTCTTACGTAAATATATTTCTAAGTATTGTGTAATCGAACGTTTGTGGGTTTGTGAAAACTGATTATAACAGATGATTAATGATGAAATTCCAATCGATTCCGAAAGGAAACATTGTAGAGATTTAGCAGATGATGTGGTGGACTATCATCTTTAGACTTAAACAGATTTGAAGACCACAATTTAATCCATTAAAACCATACCTTTCACCAATAAACCCCAAGCTGTTACTACCGTTCTTATTAAAAATGTCATAGTTTTAGATCTGATTAATTTTGGCACAAGAGGTTTTGTGTCTGTTCTGAGCACACCAACACAGTAATGTTAATAATAGCCGATAGAGTTATACATATTCAGAAATGCATTTTAAGTTATTTAATATAGGTACAACATTCCATTGATTTTGAGGTGAAATGTTTTGAGGTTAGCAGGTTTTTACTTAATTTGGGCGTGCTTATTTTGGGCACACCCTTCATCGCCTCAGCTTTGATGCAATCTAAAGCATCCTATGAATGAATTAGGATAGTGATCACCAGTACTGTATTAGATGCAGTGCAATCTAAAGCATCCTATGAATGAATTAGGATAGTGATCACCAGCACTGTATTAGATGCAGTGCAATCTAAAGCATCCTATGAATGAATTAGGATAGTGATCACCAGCACTGTATTATATGCAGTCCAATAACAATGATTCCATGAGAATGGGAAAATATTAGCTTGACCAGCTAAAAAATTAACACGTCTTTTTTTTCTATTGATATTTATAACCATGTTTATCAGTTTAATTGTTTTCCAGAGTTATCTTCTCCTGATGAAGTACTCCATGCCAAGATGATGACAGAGTTTATCTTAACCAGCTTCGACAGTCTTCAGCAGGAGTGTTCTGAACTGATGATAGGTACTTGGCTGTAAAGTGAATTAATTTCTTTAACATAACTAGTAGGCTACTTCTTTCAACTTTTGCAAGACACTGGTTTATTATTAATTAAAGGAAGGAAATGTTTTATTTAATGACGCACTCAACACATTTTATTTACGGTTATATGGCATCGGACATATGGTTAAGAACCACACAGATATTGAGACTGGAAACCTGCTGTCGCCACTTCATGGGCTACTCTTTTTGATTAGCAGCAAGGGATCTTTTATATGCACCATCCCATACCATGGCCTTTGATGATGGTGCACTGGCTGGAGCGAGAAATAGCTCAATGGGCCTACTGACGGGGATCGATCCCAAACCGACCGTGCATCAAGTGAGCACTTTACCACTGGGCTACGTCTCGCCCCTATACTAATTAAAGGATACCAGCAGTTTGTATTATAAAGAAGCATACTTGTCAACCCTACCGCTTCACGTGGTAGCCTACTTATTTCTTTACTGTTCTCTACCGCCTACTGCATTTCAAAGCTTTCCTACCACTTTCAGCAAAACAAAATTAAAAATTTTAAGCTTTAAATTGCATTTGGTTTAAATCGAATAATGATTAATCCAGCTTATTTCAGTAGGCCTAGCTACTAGATTGCACTCCGGCTAGCGAGTCATGACTAGGTCTAAGAGTATGTTGGTTCGTCATGGTAACCTGGTTCCCTCAGTTTCTGCTTGTGGTCTATGGCGGAAAACTTTATATTCACAACTAAAAGCGGCACTTTGGTTGGCTGCACATAAACTATTGACCAATCGAAACATATCACTGTTGGCACCACTTGTAAAGTCAGTTAAGTGATGGAGGGTTAGCAAGTCTCAATTTAAAAAATCGCCCCCTCCCAAACCCTCCCCCACAAGCTCCCTCGCAGTGCACCTATCACTTTCTAATTCTAAAATGCTGGCAAGTATGAAGAAGTGATATTTTTATTGAAACCTTTTAATTTTTATGATTACTGAAATCCAACTCATCTTAATTCTTCATTTTCTATAGCATATTTTACGTTCTATCAAAAGCCAATTTGAAATTTTAATGTACCATATTCATTAATAACAATGTTTCATAATTTTACGTGTAAGCAACTCGGTCTCCAGTATTTGCAATGATATTTAAACTGAATAAACAGAAATTGCCTTTTCAACAATCATTTAAGAAAATTAACAAAACAAAAAGTTGCACAAGTAGTATGCAGTACAGATAATCTGTATGAAGTGGTTTACAATACATTTTTCTATCATCTAGTTGATGTAAAAAGATATCTCCAGAAAGAAACATCTGAAATCTTCCACAATACAGAAACAGTTCCACTCTACTGGCTTCCATCAAATGCATCATGTGGTATGTAGGACCATTTTTATAAAATGGCTTTCAGCTCAGTGGTAACTTGAGCAATCCAATTAAAATTAGCTACACTATTACATGTGGATCAGAGCTAGTCCAGTTGACCTTAGGAGACCATAGGAGACCATAGGTTACATCTCCGACCTAGTTGTTTCCCCTCACAATGCCACAATATTGATTTCAAATTTTATGTATAGCATTATAATGTAGTTGCAGATCGTACGACTTTCATGGTGATGTACCAATTTTTCAGTTATGGCCCTGGAAATATGAAAATGTGTTGGGCTGTGTGAGGAACAGGTGTTGTTTCAGAATGCTTGTTAATACTATGAATGCATGTTAGTCCCGACTTGGCATATAAATAGGTTAGGGCTAGAGAACACACAAGCTAGCTCAGCACGCATCTTGGGTGAAATGATTCATAAGATCACAATCCCCCACCCCCAGAGCTGTACTCCATGATTGCCAGTCTATCAAAATTCATACCTACCTAAAACATTATTTGTAGTCTACAACAGATTCCCTCGTTCTAAAGAGAAAATGCCAAAACACCGAGAAGTATCCATCATTAAAGAGAATATACCGTTGCCGTAATGGTGAAGATTTCCCCAATAAAAAGTACATTTTTATTATAATTATAGGTCATCAAACACCTCCCTGTCCAACTAGCTTGTCATACCAGACAAGTAAAGACGCGAGCCATTTCCATCATGCCATATTTCAACTGCAGCTCCTTCAGCTCCAGACCAGGTTAATCGAGTCTGTAAAAACTCAGTTCTTACCTCTACTTCACAGTCTGGATCCGTCTTCACAGTAAGTAAATGTACCGCCAATGAAGATCCAATCTCAAATTTATTTTTATTTCTGTTCACAAAAATGTATTCTACAGTAGAACTCCTATAACAAAAGTCACTTTTCCAGCGTTTTTTTTTTTTTTTGAGAATTAAATATTAATGATGTTGGTTATCAGTTTTATATGGTGAAGGTAAGAATGGGGAATTCTGGAAGTATGCAAAGTGGAATTCCCCATTTGAGATAATCGCCTGATCGAAGGGAGATGATCAGTACTTCACCATAGACACATAACTCATTCAAATACCAAAACACTAACGAGGAATGACCAAAATGTAATGTACTTGCGTGTTTAAATATTATTTGTTACCATTTGTGACACAAACATGTATGGTAGTATATACAAACAAACATATTGTAAAATGTACAATGGCCACCTGAAGTACAGAATAAATATCTCATCTTATATTGATGACAAAAATTTATTAATTTCATCAGTGCTATTGACATTGGTTCCACATTAGTTATGTTATAGTAAGTTGTGTGTATAATTGAACAAGTTTATTACAATTTTAGAGTATATAGTATACAATCTGTGAGAACATTTCATTATTAATTTTTTCAGCGAATTCATCCCAACATTCCGAGGGATCTATGCTCTACTAACATCAGAAGGCCAACATCAACCTGGCTTTGTTGGAGACTCTCTAGACGACTTGATACCATCTGCATGTAGCTGATGTCGATTTTTGGATTCCATTCCATGGTTCAAACAATTTTTC